>NC_084574.2:6190000-6222500 GCF_033978685.3 Nerophis lumbriciformis | reverse complement strand
GACATCGGCAGAGACTTCAACACACAAACACACACGACTGAGAGCAGTGTGGATGCCAAACACTGACAACTTGTTGAATTAGTCCCGCAAAATAAACAAAGAGCTCAACTTTGACAACACGTGACGACACACACACACACACACAAATAAATGACGTCATACGATGGCGAGATGTCAGTGTTTAAGTGTAAGAAGAAGTGAACCACATAGTAAAATGTGGAAGTGTGACGTAACTAAAAAAATCACTTGATTAAAGTACAGTGTTTTTATTTTCCTGCATTTAAACACAGTGTTACTGTTCAAACTACAAATGCTACATATATATATATATATATATATATATATATATATATATATATATATATATATATATATACATACACATACATATAAATACATATACATATACACACACACACACATATATATATACATACATATAAATACATATATATATATATATATATACACATATACACACATACATACATACATACATACATATATATATATACATATACACACACACACACACACACACACACACACATAAATACATACATATATATACATATATACACACACACACACATAAATACATACATACATACATACATACATACATACATACATACATACATACATACATACATACATACAAATATATATATATATATATATACACATACATATAAATACATATACACACACACACACATATATATATATACATACATATAAATACATATATATATATATATATATATATATATATACACATATACACACATACATACATACATACATATATATATATATACATATACACACACACACACACACACACATAAATACATACATATATATACATATATACACACACACACACACACATAAATACATACATACATACATACATACATACATACATACATACATACATACATACATACATACATACATACATACATACATACATACATACATACATACATACATACATACATACATACATATATATATATATATATATATATATATATATATATATATATATATATATATATATATATATATATATATATATATATATATATATATATATATATATATATATATGTCTTAATAAGGTTATCCAAAAAATAGTGCTCGATACCGTAGTAGAGCGCAATATATGTATGTGTGGGAAAAAAATCACAAGACTATTTCATCTCTACAGGCCTGTTTCATGAGGGGGTTCCCTCAATCATCAGGAGATTTTAATGGGAGCATTCACATACCATGGTTTATATAGGGCACAGAGTGGGTGGGTACAGGCTGGCGTATCCAGCACACCTTACAATAGTGGTAATAAAAGATGCAACCTATGCTTGAAAGAGAAACTGTTTATTATATACCGTCCAGACCTGTCATCCCTCAACAAGCGCAGCGAAATTGTATCAGCATGCCGCCACAGACGGAAACACCTCCTAGGTAACACATGAGCCAATCACCACGCCCCTACGCCAGCCTGTACCCACCCACTCTGTGCCCTATATAAACCATGGTATGTGAATGCTCCCATTAAAATCTCCTGATGATTGAGGGAACCCCTCATGAAACAGGCCTGTAGAGATGAAATAGTCTTGTGATTTTTTCCCCACACATACATATATATATATATATATATATATATATATATATATATATATATATATATATATATATATACACACATATATACACACACACACACACACACACACATACATACATACATACATACATATATATACCGTATTTTCCGCACTATAAGGCGCACCGGATTATTAGCCGCACCTTCAATGAATTACATATTTCATAACTTTGTCCACCAATAAGCCGCCCCGGATTATAAGCCGCGCCTACGCTGCGCTAAAGGGAATGTCAAAAAAACAGTCAGATAGTTCAGTCAAACTTTAATAATATATTGAAAACCAGCGTTCTAACAACTCTGTCCCAAAATGTACGCAAATGTGCAATCACAAACATAGTAAAATTCAAAATGGTGTAGAGCAATAGCAACATAATGTTGCTCGAACGTTAATGTCACAACACACAAAATAAACATAGCGCTCACCTTCTGAAGTTATTCTTCATTCGTAAATCCTTCGAATCCTTCGTCTTCGGTGTCCGAATTGAAAAGTTGCGCAAGCGTGGGATCCAAAAATGGCCGGCTCCGTCTCGTCGAAGTCATCGGATTCAGTGTCGCTGTTGTTGTGCAGCAGTTCTGTGAATCCTGCCTTCCGGAAAGCTCGGACCACAGTTGTGACCGAAATATCTGCCCAGGCATTTACGATCCACTGGCAAATGTTGGCGTATGTCGTCCGGCGCTGTCTGCCCGTCTTAGTGAAGGTGTGTTCGCCTTCGGAGCTGTGTGAAAAAAGCCACCCGGCCTCTTCGCGTAAACTTCCCTTAACCACTCGCTCATCTTTTCTTCATCCATCCATCCCTTCGAGTTAGCTTTTATGATGACGCCGGCTGGAAAGGTCTCTTTTGGCAAGGTCTTCCTTTTGAATATCACCATGGGTGGAAGTTAGCATGGCAAGCTAGAACCACAGTGAAGGATGACTTCTCATTCCCTGTGGTGCGAATATTCACCGTACGTGCTCCCGTTCCACAGTGCGGTTCACAGGAATATCAGTTGCTGTGAAATACGGTAGTAATCCGTGTGCGGATGTAGAGATTGCGTCTTTTTATGAACCGGATCCTTTTCGCTTAGTAGGAGCCATTTTGTGGTCTTTACAGATGTAAACAGGAAATGAAACGTACGGTGATATCCGCGCGTTTTTTCTTCTTCTTCCGGGGGCGGGCGGTAGCTTACAGTAGAAGAAGAAGCGCTTCCTGTTCTATGGGGGCGGGTGCTTACCTTGGCGGTTGCTTGCGTAGAAGAAGAAGCGCTTCCTGTTCTACCGGGAAAAAAGATGGCGGCTGTTTACCGAAGTTGCGAGATCGAAACTTTATGAAAATGAATCGTAATAAAGCGCACCGGGTTATAAGGCGCACTGTTAGCTTTTGAGAAAATTTGTGGTTTTTAGGTGCGCCTTATAGTGCGGAAAATACGGTACATTAGGGATGTCCCGATCCAGGTTTTTGCACTTCTGATCCGATACCGTTTTTGCACTTCCGATCCGATACCGATACTGACCGATACTGGCCTATCCGAGCATGTATTAAAGTTTAAAGTTATTTAGCCTACTTAGTTGTCAGAATCATGTTGAAAAGGGTTTTAGTACTCTTGATAACAACTAGCCAGCTGAATTAGGGAAGTTTGAATAATACACAATGGTTGGTAACAAGAAACTGACCTGTTTATTCAAGGATAAACACAAAATAGACAAAATTATACATGACAAACAGAAATGGCATCATTGAACTAGGGCTGGGCGATATGGCCTTTTTTTTATATTGCGATATTTTAAGGCCATATTGCGATACACGATATATATGTCGATATTTTGCCTCAGCCTTGAATGAACACTTGATGCATGTAATCACAGCAGTATGATGATTCTATGTGTTTTGATTGATTGATTGAGACTTTTATTAGTAGGTTGCACAGTGAAGTACATATTCCGTACAATTGACCACTAAATGGTAACACCCCAATAAGTTTTTCAACTTGTTTGAGTCGGGGTCCACTTAAATTGATTCATGATACAGATATATACTATCAGATATATACTATCATCATAATACAGTCATCACACAAGATAATCACATTGAATTATTTACATTATTTATAATCTAGGGCAGGGGTGCTCACACTTTTTCTGCAGGCGAGCTACTTTTCAATTGATCAAGTCGTGGGGATCTACCTCATTCATATATATCATTTATATTTACTTATTTATGAAATATATGTTTTTGTTAACAAGTTAAGGGTGTTTAATGATAATGCAAGCATGTTTAACACATATAGTTAATATTGTTAACAAGTTAAAGGTGTTTAATGATAATACAAGCATGTTTAACATATAGTTAATGTTGTTAATAAGTTAAAGGTGTTTAATGATAATAAAAGTATGTTTAATACATATAGTTAATATTGTTAACATGTTAAGGATGTTTAAAGATAATGCAAGCATGTTTAACACATATAGTTAATATTGTTAACAAGTTAAAGGTGTTTAAAGATAATACAAGCATGTTTAACACATATAGATTCCTTTCTTTCATGAAGACAAGAATATAAGTTGGTGTATTACCTGATTCTGATGACTTGCATTGATTGGAATCAGACAGTAGTGCTGATAATGTCCGCATTTTCGAATGGAGGAGAAAAAAAGTCCTCCTTTCTGTCCAATACCACATGAGAGTGGTTGGTTTTTGGCATCTTATTTGTCCAGCTTCCGTACTCCTCTGTATACACTTTACAAAAAATACATTGTCGGCAAACTCCGTAGCTTGCTAGCTTGTTTGCGCTGGCTTTCTGAGACTCTTATTTTGTTAGCGCAACTGTGCAGTCGGTCTTTGGAGTTTTGACGACAGGTACGGCGCCAGAGTCTGTTGAAATAAAGTGTTTCTCGCCTTCCAGTCGGTAATTTTAATGAGCTGGCAGCAGCCAGCGTCATCTCAGAAGACCCTCGGGTGCCGTGAATGTCAATCAAGTGACGAAAGTGACGTCATAGTGAAGATTTATGATCGCTCATTTTTAGGACTATTTTTTTAATGCCTGGCTGGTGATCGACTGACACACCCTCCGAGATCGACCGGTAGCTCGCGATCGACGTAATGAGCACCCCTGATCTAGGGTGTGGAGGGGGGCGCCGGATGTAAGTGTCAAAAAGACAGCCAAAAGAGTTTGATATGAGAATAAATCTAAAGTTAAAATATAGGGCAGAAATGCACTGGGAACACGACCATCCTAATTCTGCGACCGCAACGTAACATTATTATTTTTTTAATCACGACAACATTGGTTCTTGCTGCTGCTGTGTTGTGCAAAATCCAGAGAACATGTCCACTGTGGTGGACGCTCTGCGCTTGGTAACGAATGGTCATGTGATCAAAGAGAGCTAGACTTTTTGCACGACCTCAGTGGGTGTTCCGACGTCGGAGGTGCCGCGGTGGAGAAGGACTGAGGTATGTCTCCATCACCTATACATCATGTCCTCTATAATTCATGGCTTTCACAGAGGGCCTCTTCCCCCTGTAAATTATTCCGAGGGTGTACGTCTCGCTATTAAATATGAAGCGAAAGAGCAGCGCAGGAAAAGGAGAGCGCGGTCGTCTCGGCCTATCCCGAGGTCCTGCTCTCCGCGGAGGCTCCGGGGGCACCGCCAGAGGGTCTTTTCTGTCTTCTTGTTTATGTGTCCCCCGCATTAGCTCTACGTACCAGCCACCGGATGTGTGGGTTTGCATGCATATGAGAGTCCTTGGCTGGGTCATCACTTGTTTGTGAAAAGTGTATTAGCAAAGGGGGTGGGGGGGGGCACAGCTGTAGGGGATTAATGCCCAGAGTGGTGGAGCCCCAGGAATGTTCCCTCATGAGGGGGCTCTGGTCCTCAGATGTGACCTGCACTGCGCACTTATTTTTCTACCTGGGGGCTGGGGGGGCTTATTCCATCTTTGTCAGCAGCCCCCTTCCCTTCTTCCTCAAGGCACTTTGGCAATGATCAGGCCGAGTTCAGAAGACTTCTGCTGCTCCCACTGTCACATTCTTTGTCTTGTGAGTGCAGTGATTTATGGGTGCACACACAGGAAGTTGTTGTGTGTGTGTGTGTGTGCGTGTGTGTGTGTGTGTGTGTTCTGGCAATGCTTACTTAATGGGGACATTGCTCTGTTTACACAGTCATCTTTAGGGGACCTCTGACGGCATACTTGCCAACCTTGAGACCTCCGATTTCGGGAGGTGAGGGGTGGGGGCGTGGTCGGGGGTGGGGCGGGGCGTGGTTGGGGGCGTGGTTAAGAGGGGAGGAGTATATTGACAGCTAGAATTCACCAAGTCAAGTATTTCATACATATATATATATATATATATATATATATATATATATATATATATATATATATATATATATATATATATATCTACAGCCTGAAAATATGCAAACAAAACTGTGTTTAGATAATTGATACTTCAAACTTGCATAAATAAATCTTAAGGAATATAACATAATTTGGCTTCTGAGAGTTTCAAAATGTAATGAATAAAAATGCTAAAGTTGTTGATAAACAAGCAATTATTTTAATAATTAAATATGGTCATTTTAAATGATTTATTATGATAATTTAAAATCAATTATTTCAAATATGTTTATTTTAATGTATAATTCTATGGCTGGATGTAATAAGAAGTCAGGAAAAAATACAAATAAAAATACAATTAATTTTGATGTTTTTAGTAAAATATAGTAAACATGTATTTAGTTTTTTTTTTTAAAATTAATAAATATATTTATTTTTAGGTAAGATAAACATAATAATACAATTTATCTCTAGTCTAAATGATTTAGTTCTTGTCACCCTGTTGTCCTCCCGTCATGAAAAAAGGCTGTCCTCACTCAGGTCCGCATGGAGCTGGAGGGGGCGTGGCTTCCAGCTCCGGCTGAAAATCGGGAGATTTTCGGGAGAATATTTGTCCCGGGAGGTTTTCGGGAGAGGCGCTGAATTTCGGGAGTCTCCCGGAAAATTCGGGAGGGTTGGCAAGTATGTCTGACGGTATAGAGACAAAAAAACAGGTCCCCTAAAGCAGTGGTCCCCAACCACCGGGCCGCGGCCTGGTACCGGTCCGTGGATCGATTGGTACCAGGCCGCACAAGAAATAAAAAATAAAAAAAATATTTTTTTTAAATTTTATTTATTTATTTATTTTTTAATTAAATCAACATAAAAAACACAAGATACACTTACAATTAGTGCACCAACCCAAAAAACCTCCCTCCCCCATTCACACAAAAGGGTTGTTTCTTTCTGTTATTAATATTCTGGTTCCTACATTATATATCAATATATATCAATAGTCCGTAAGCACAACTTTTCCATGACAAAAAATAAATAAATAAATAAAATATGCCCCTCCCTTTGAAAGTGGAATTCTTTCCCATTCTTGTTTTATGTAGAGCTTCAGTCGTTCAACAGTCCGGGGGTCTCCGCTGTCGTATTTTACGCTTCATAATGCACCACACATTTTCGATGGGAGACAGGTCTGGACTGCAGGCGGGCCAGGAAAGTACCTGCACTCTTTTTTTGCGAAGCCACGCTGTTGTAACACGTGCTGAATGTGAAGTGAAGTGAAGTGAATTATATTTATATAGCGCTTTTCTCTAGTGACTCAAAGCGCTTTTACATAGTGAAACCCAATATCTAAGTTACATTTAAAGCAGTGTGGGTGGCACTGGGAGCAGGTGGGTAAAGTGTCTTGCCCAAGGACACAACGGCAGTGACTAGGATGGCTGAAGCGGGGATCGAACCTGGAACCCTCAAGTTACTGGCACGGCAGATCTACCAACCGATGCTATACCGCTCGCTTGGCATTGTCTTACTGAAATAAGCAGGGGGCGTCCATGAAAAAGACGGCGCTCAGATTGCAGAAAAACCTGTATGTACAAACGTACGTTCAGGGTTAAGAAGGGGTTAAAAACAAAACAAATTGTCTGCGCGCAGCAGCATTGGTGAGGGAGGGGCAGAGACAGAGAGAGAGAGAGAGAGTTATGATAAACGCGCATGCGTCGCCTGGCTCTGCTTTTTATCCATAGATTTATCACATTTAATTTTTTATTATCTATAGCAGGGGTGTCAAAAGTGTACCCCGGAGGCCATTTGCGGCCCACAGCTAATGTTTTCATACCTGCCAACTTTTGAAATCAGAAAAACCTAGTAGCCAGGGTCCAGGGGCCGCAGGCCCCGGTAGGTCCAGGACAAAGTCCTGGTGGGGGGTTCAGGGGGCTTTGCCCCCCGACGCAAAATGATTATTAGCATTCAGACAGGTTAAAATGTTGCTAAAACCATCACTGTTTGGGCGACGAAAAACGTTGAAAGTTTTCCACTTGTATCGCTAGCAACGGCATTAGACTTGTGTTTTTTTGTCCCAACGTGGTCTTTAAAAATCGCTAATTCCTCCGTGTCCGATCGAAAAATCTTGTCTGCACAAGGTGCAATTGGCGTAGTTTTCACCCTTTTTGGAACGGATAATTATTCCCGGATAGGCTTTTGAATATTCTTCACGGAATGACTGCAGTTTTCTTTTCGGTTTAAGACTCGTTTGCGATTTTTCTCCGGCTGATTCCATGATCGTTCGCTCGTTTGGAAACAATGGCAACTGTATGGCGTCAGTATTTTTAGAATGTGCCGTGGGCCTTTAAAACACATACCTGCCAACTACTCCGGTTTTCCCGTAATTAGTACGGTTTTCATCAACCTATTCCGGGTTAGGGTTGCAGTGATAAAAAATACGGTTTTTCATTAATTAAAAAAAAAAATTTTTTTTTAAGTTTTATACACGAAATCGCGTAACAACAATGACAATCGACACTGCTTCCCGTAACTTCCTATCGAGCCATTCCGAATGCCATGCGCGAGGCTATTTATAGCACCGCTGCCAAGCACGAGGCACCAGTTGTATGGCGTCACATTAGTGCCAAAAATCCGAGCGCATAAAAACTGTTATCGCGCGCTGATTCTCCACTTCGTGCGCGCGCGCGACACCATTTTGCGCGCGGTTGGTGCCTTTCTGCACACGCGCGACGCCTTTCTGCGTGCTCTCTGTGTACGCCTGGCATCTCTCCTCGCGCTGTCATGTTTCTTTTTGGCACTTTGGGGGCGGGTATGCTTAGACGGCCCCTCCTTTCTGATTGGCTGTGAGCATTTTTCATATGACCAATCATTCTCCAGCGTAGCAACGTTGTAGCCATCTTACCTCGGACATCTAGCCTCAATCATTACATTGATGTCAATGGTACATGTACTAATTAAATTACCATAACTTGCTCGATTTTCGACCAATTTACAAACGGTTTGCCTTGTTACAAATCTTATTACATGTAGATATGACATAGGATGCTGTACCTGTTGAAATTACCTCTTTCGCTTTAAAAAAAAAAAGACTTAATTGTGCAACATAGTTGTGTAGGGTCAGTGTTAGTCAGTTCTCTGATTATTTTAAACTGTTTCAGAATACATTATTAAAAGCTATTTTTAACATTTTAAAAACAAAATTCAAAGATTATTTCATTAATTTTATGGCTGAATCAAAAGAAATTCCATAAATTAGAAAACAAATGTTCAAGAAGAAGTGAAAGTATAAAATAATGTTATGGTTGGATGTTATTGCTGGTGGACCAGTTCTGGCTGAAAGATGTGATTATGGTGTTTGTTGTCTTATTATTTATTTGGCTCACATTTTGTATTACCCTGTATTGTGTTTATGTGGTATGAAATAACCTTCATCAGCGCGCGACATTTTTTTTATCCACTTCTTCCTCCGTAAATCTTGATACATATTGACGATGACCCGCCCTGCTATACTTCTGATTGGCTCTGAGCATTTTTCAGCATTTTTCGCCTGACCAATCAGAAAGAAGGGGCCGTCTAAGCATACCCGCCCCCAAAGTGCCAAAAAGAAACATGACAGCGCGAGGAGAGATGCCAGGAGTACACAGAGAGCGCGCAGAAAGGCACCGCGCGCGCGCAAAATGGTGTCGCGCGCGCGCACGAAGTGGAGAATCAGCGCGCGATAACAGTTTTTATGCGCTCTGATTTTTGCCACTAATGTGACGCCATACAACTGGTGCCTAGTGCTTGGCAGCGGTGCTATAAATAGCCTCGCGCATGGCATTCGGAATGGCTCGATAGGAAGTTACGGGAAGCAGTGTCGATTGTCATTGTTGTTACGCGATTTCGTCAATAAAACTTTAAAAAAAAAAATTTTTTTTAATTAATGAAAAACCGTATTTTTTATCACTGCAACCGTAACCCGGAATAGGTTGATGAAAACCGTACTAATTACGGGAAAACCAGAGTAGTTGGCAGGTATGTGTTTTAAAGGCCGACGGCACATTCTAAAAACACTATTAAAATAAACAAAAACATAAAAAAAAGGGAAATAAAAAAGCTTAAAGGTTAAATGTCATTTAGAAAAAGTTGCAATGTTGACTAATAAAACAAAGCTGTTTTTTTTCTTTCTTTCAAACTGTCATTGCTCAAAACAGAATATTGAATCAAAATCAATGTTATTATGAATTATTGACCTATCCAAGGTTCCCATTACTTCACATCAAATATTCCACTAAGAAAAATATTTTTGGTGGAAGATTTTGCAAATTTGGTAAATAAATAACCCAAAAATTTATATTTTGTTGTTTTCTTACTGTACCGAAAATGAACCGAACCGTGACCTCTAAACCATACTTGCCAACCATCCCGAATTTTTCCGGGAGACTCCCGAAATTCAGCGCCTCTCCCCAAAACCTCCCGGGACAAATATTCTCCCGAAAATCTCCCGATTTTCAGCCGGAGCTGGAAGCCACGCCCCCTCCAGCTCCATGCGGACCTGAGTGAGGACAGCCTTTTTTCATGACGGGAGGACAACAGGATGACAAGAACTAAATCATCCAAACAAGAGATAAATTGTATTATCATGTTTATTTTACCTAAAAATAAATATATTTATTAATTTAAAAAACATTTTTACTATATTTTGCTAAAAACATCTAAATTAATTGTATTTTTATTTGTATTTTTTTGTGACTCCTTATTACATCCAGCCATAGAATTATACATTAAAATAAACATATTTGAAATAATTGATTTTAAATTATCATAATAATTAATTTAAAATGACCATATTTAATTATTAAAAATAATTGCTTGTTTATCAACAACTTTAGCATTTTATTCATTACATTTTGAAACTCTCAGAAGCCAAGTTATGTTATATTCCTTAATATTTATTTATGCAAGTTTGAAGTATCAATTATCTAAACACAGTTTTGTTTGCATATTTTCAGGATGTAGATATCTATATATAGGGGCGGCATGGCGTAGTGGGTAGAGCAACCGTGCCAGAAACCTGAGGGTTGCAGGTTCGCTCCCCGCCTCTTACCATCCAAAAATCGCTGCCGTTGTGTCCTTGGGCGGGACACTTCACCCTTTTCCCCCGGTGCCACTCACACCGGTGAATTGAATGATGAATGATAGGTGGTGGTCGGAGGGGCCGTTGGCGCAAATTGCAGCCACGCTTCCGTCAGTCTACCCTAGGGCAGCTGTGGCTATGAAAGTAGCTTACCACCACCAGGTGTGAATGTTTGATGGGTTCTACATGTAAAGCGACTTTGGGTACTTAGAAAAGCGCTATATAAATCCCAGTTATTATTATATATATATATATATATATATATATATATATATATATATATATATGTATGAAATACTTGACTTGGTGAATTCTAGCTGTCAATATACTCCTCCCCTCTTAACCACGCCCCCAACCACGCCCCGCCCCCGACCACTCCCCCACCCCCCACCTCCCAAAATCGGAGGTCTCAAGGTTGGCAAGTATGCTCTAAACCGAGGTACGTACCAAACCAAAATTTTTGTGTACCGTTACATCCCTACTATTTACGCCGCCGTCGCCAACAATTCACTGTTAATCCGGAGGTTGTCTCAAGTTGGTTTCTCCCTCCCGTCACTTCCGCCTACACACGTCAGGTGTTGACAGTGGTTCCGCGACGGGACAGCCCTCTCATTTGGCCGTGACGTGTTCAATGGGGCCGCACTGATGACGGTGAAGAGGTTGACCGCCGATTGGGTGCGGGCCTGTTGTCGTTGATGATAAACCTGTCGGGGGCGTCCTCCGGCTCGCTGGACCGTGGCCCTCAAACTCACCTACCCCCATGTGCGGAGACACCACTCCACCTGGTTCAGACAATTTACCGCGCATCCGCTTGTCACCCCGTCGCCGCTTCTTCCAGCCACTTAAGTAGTGATGGGCTAAAAGGGATGCGTGCGCCACCGCGCTGTTATTAGTCGCTCAGACCTTTGTTGACAGGCCTCTTGAGGGAGACAGGCGGCACTCTCTCATTCGAAAGGGAGGCAAGAAAACCCTTCCCCGGTCTCAGCGGAATTTACTAGGACGTCTGCTCGTCTTGTCCATTAAAGACCATGTGTTTAAGCTCGCTTCAGGAAGTACTGATGCTGGATCAGGGCGAGAAAAGTGACCCTCATCCCTCGTCTGGGTCAGCAGATCTTATGAAATGTTGCATAAAAGTTGCTCTCCTTATCAGCCGTACGTCAATGACTGGAACGCGGGGATGGCTCCTTCACTTCTCGCATTGTGAAACTTTTCTTTTTTAACAGTCTGCGCCCGTTCAATAGCGTTAAATAGTGTGACTCAGCCGCCGAACGCCCTGATAAATCAATAACAAGCAAGCCAGGTCCTCTGAGGCTTGTGAGGTTTGTGTGTTGCAACCAAACAGGCCCTAGGCACCGGGTAATTGTAGTCCCTCATGGACACACATATACGCATACAGTAGAACCTCGATTTACAAACTTAATTGGTTCTTGAACATGGTTCGTAAACCGAAAAGTTTGGACAGTGAAGCGGAGTTGCACATAATATTCAAAGTAAACATTATTAATTAGTTCTAGCCTGCACAAAAGTCCCCATTTTAGTAAAAGAAAAGTATATATATATATATATATATATATATATATATATATATATATATATATATATATATATATATATATATATATATAAATAGTGTCTTCAAAGTGTGCTGTATTTTTACTAAAATAACTACACACTTTGAAGACATTATTTACATATATATATATATATATATATATATATATATATATATATATATATATATATATATATATATGTATATGTATGTATGTATGTATGTATGTACAAACATATATATACATACATATATATGTTTGTACATACACATATATATATATATATATTTATTATATATTTGATATAATATATATGTATATATATCTATATATCCACACACACACACACACACACACACACACACACACACACACACACACACACACACACACACATATATATACACGTACTGTATATATTATATAAAATATTTAATTAATAAATGAATATACATATATATATATATATATATATTTATTTATTTTATATTTATATACAGTATATAAATAAATATATATATATATTTATTATATATTTGATATATGTATATATATATATATATATATATATATACATACACACATATATATACACATATATATATATATACACACACATATATATTATATAAAATATATAATAAATAAATATATATATGTATGTATATATATATTTATTTATTACATATTTGTATACAGTACATAAATAAATATATATATATATATATATTTATTTTTTAATTTATTATATATTTATTATATATTTAAATACAGTATATAAATAAATATATATATATATATATATTTATTTAGTATATATTTGATATAGTATATATAATATATATATATATATATATATATATATATATATATATATACACATATATATTATATCAAATATATAATATATATATATATATATATATATAATAGTGTCTTCAAAGTGTGCAGTTTTTTTTAATTTTTTTTAAGTAAAATAGGGACTTTTGTCGAGGCTAGAACCAATTATTCACGTTTATGTCAGAGTTTGTAGGTGCTGAACCCCAAGATGCAGAGAAGGCGGAAGGCGTTGTGCAAGAAAACATGATTTAATTAAACACTATGGCAAAACAACAAAGAAAAAGGTAACAAAAGGCGCGCACAAGGCGGAGAACAAAATGAACTAAAATAGCACAGAGGCTAACTGTGGACAAGAAACAAAAACACTTACTGTGACACGAAGGAACTAGGACATGAGCAGAGTGAAACAAAAGTAGACAGAGCTACAACGACACGTGTTAAGACAGGTAGTAGTGACAATGATCCAGCAGTGACTGGAGGGTAGGGCAGGTATAAATAGCAGCTGGCTGATTGACACCAGGTGTGGCCAGGTGCCAATCAGCCACAGCTGAAGGGACACAGCACTCAGGGAGAAACAGGAAACAGAACCAAAAT
The DNA here is from genome assembly GCF_033978685.3 of Nerophis lumbriciformis. Lineage (NCBI taxonomy): Eukaryota > Metazoa > Chordata > Actinopteri > Syngnathiformes > Syngnathidae > Nerophis > Nerophis lumbriciformis. The sequence goes on along the minus strand of NC_084574.2, from coordinate 6,208,421 downwards.
AAGAGCGTTGACAGGAAATGACAGAGGAAAAACTAAAACTTGACCAAACTGTCAGGGACAAGCCTGACAGTTTACTTTGAATATGATCTGCTTCACTGTACAAACTCTTCGGTTTACAAACCATGTTTAAGAACCAATTAAGTTCGAAAATCAAATTTCAACAGTACGTGTATATGTGCATGACGGACTACAATTACCCGTGCCTTTTTGGTTGCTACTACTACCATTACCTCCCTGCTTGGCACTCAGCATCAAGGGTTGGAATTGGGGGTTAAATCACCAAAAATTATTCCCGGGCGCGGCGCCGCTGCTGCTCACTGCTCCCCTCACCTCCGAGAGGGCGAACGGGGGGGGTCAAAGAGGACAAATTTCACCACACCTAGTGTTTGTGTGACAATCATTGGTACTTTAACTTTAACTTATGTATACTGTACATACTGTATATTAAGGGTGACAAAAAAAAAAAAAGATTTTTGAATTAAAACCCGATTGGTATTCATAGCAATTCTTAATCGATAAATAATTTTTTTTTTAAATGTTTACTTTAGAAAAAGTGTGGGATATTTGTCTTGTTGCCTTATTTGTTTTTCACTTTATTAAATGTTTGGGTAAAATTGTATTAAACAAAACAGTTTTCTTTTAAGTAATAGAGACATTTATCAAAGCTGTTTATTTCACAGAGGAATGTGGTTCATCCTAAAACTGGCACCCAATGCTATTCAAAAGGTATTGATTTTGAATTGAAAATCATTTCTAATTGAGTATAGATTCTGAATCGAATCGTTACCCCCAATAATTGAGTCAATTTAAATCGTCACAGCCCTAATATATATATGTACACATAACAATCTCTGTTTTATCCAAACAACTTAACATTTCTGCAAGCCTAGATGTCAACACACACACACACACACACACACACACACACACACACACACACACACACACACACACACACACACACGCGCACACACACACACACACACACACACACACACACACACACACACACACACACACACACACACACACACACACACACACACACACACACCAAAGTCTCATTGATGTGCGTTCCAAAACGTTAACCACCATGTTGCTAAAATAAAAACAAAAATGTTATCTTCAGCTAATATTTATGCCATTGTTGAGCACACTGGGAGTATCGGAGTGATAAACGTGCAGTGGCTTCACGTAGTCACTGCTAGCATTAACACACACCAGGAATGGGAGCGTCCTTCATCGGCTTGTGTCCCGGTAGTGCTTTCTCCTTTGCTTAAAGGGGAACATTATCACCAGACCTATGTAAGCGTCAATATATACCTTGATGTTGCAGAAAAAAGACCATATATTTTGTTAACCCATTTCCGAACTCTAAATGGGTGAATTTTGGCGAATTAAACGCCTTTCTAATATTCGCTCTCGGAGCGATGACGTCACATCGGGAAGCAATCCGCCATTTTCTCAAACACCGAGTCAAATCAGCTCTGTTATTTTCCGTTTTTTCGACTGTTTTCCGTACCTTGGAGACATCATGCCTCGTCGGTGTGTTGTCGGAGGGTGTAACAACACCAACAGGGACGGATTCAAGTTGCACCAGTGGCCCAAAGATGCGAAAGTGGCAAGAAATTGGACGTTTGTTCCGCACACTTTACCGACGAAAGCTATGCTACGACAGAGATGGCAAGAATGTGTGGATATCCTGCGACACTCAAAGCAGATGCATTTCCAACGATAAAGTCAAAGAAATCTGCCGCCAGACCCCCATTGAATCTGCCGGAGTGTGTGAGCAATTCAGGGACAAAGGACCTCGGTAGCACGGCAAGCAATGGCGGCAGTTTGTTCCCGCAGACGAGCGAGCTAAACCCCCTGGATGTCTTGGCTCACACCGTCCCTTATGCCACCGAAGATGATCAAGAGAAGAATATCGACCCCAGCTTCCCTGGCCTGCTGACATCAACTCCAAAACTGGACAGATCAGCTTTCAGGAAAAGAGAGCGGATGAGGGTATGTCTACAGAATATATTAATTGATGAAAACTGTGCTGTCTGCACTCTCAAAGTGCATGTTGTTGCCAAATGTATTTCATATGCTGTAAACCTAGTTCATAGTTGTTAGTTTCCTTTAATGCCAAACAAACACATACCAATCGTTGGTTAGAAGGCGATCGCCGAGTTCGTCCTCGCTTTCTCCCGTGTCGCTGGCTGTCGTGTTGTTTTCGTCGGTTTCGCTTGCATACGGTTCAAACCGATATGGCTCAATAGCTTCAGTTTCTTCTTCAATTTCGTTTTCGCTACCTGCCTCCACACTACAACCATCCGTTTCAATACATGCGTAATCTGTTGAATCGCTTAAGCCGCTGAAATCCGAGTCTGAATCCGAGCTAATGTCGCTATAGCTTGCTGTTCTTTCCGCCATGTTTGTTTGTGTCGGCATCACTGTGTGACGTCACAGGAAAATGGACGGGTGTATATAACGATGGTTAAAATCAGGCACTTTGAAGCTTTTTTTAGAGATATTGCGTGATGGGTAAAATGTTGATAATAATAATAATAGTATTTATTATATATTTGATATAATATATATGTATATATATATATATTCACACATATATATATACACACACATATATATATATATATATATATATATATATATATATATATATATATATATATATATATATATATATATATATATATATATATATATATATATATATATATATATATATATATATATACACACACACATATATATTTGATATAATATATATAGTAAATATATATATATATATATATGTATATATATATATATATATATATATATATATATATATATATATATATATATATATATATATATATATATATATATATATATAAAACTTCGAAAAATATAATAAGCCACTGGGAACTGATTTTTAATGGTTTTAATCCTTCTGAAATTATGATAATGTTCCCCTTTAAATAAACGTCCGTTGAGGCATCATTTTTGAGCTCATCACAATTAAAGACTTGTTGCGGAACAACTCCCCCCTTGGCTGATAAAACCCTCGAACTGAAGGTGCCGCAAGCTGGATATATGTGGTATATGCAGAGGTGGGTAGTAACGCGCTACATTTACTCCGTTACATCTACTTGAGTAACTTTTGGGATAAATTGTACTTCTAAGAGTAGTTTTAATGCAACATACTTTTACTTTTACTTGAGTATATTTATAGAGAAGAAACGCTACTTTTACTCCGCTACTTTTACTCCGCTACTTTTATCTACATTCAGCTCGCTACTCGCTACTAATTTTTATCGATCTGTTAATGCACGCTTTGTTTGTTTTGGTTTGTCAGACAGACCTTCATAGTGTTTCAACAAATACAGTCACTGGTGACGTTCACTCCGTTCCACCAATCAGATGCAGTCACTGGTGACGTTGGACCAATCAAACAGAGCCAGGGGTCACAAGACCTGACTTAAACAAGTTGAAAAACTTATTCGGGTGTTACCATTTAATTGTACGGAATATGTACTGTACTGTGCAATCTACTAATAAAAGTTCCAATCAATCAATCAAAAGTGTGAAGGAAAAAAGACCCTTTTTTATTTCAACCGTACATCACGTCAAAAGCCTAAAGACTGACTGCACAGTTCCTGTCTTCACAATAAAAGTGCCGCTCCATCGCGCCTGCGCTTTCAAAACAAGAGTCTCCGAAAGCCAGCGCAAACAAGCTAGCAAGCTACGGAGTTTGCCGCCAATGTATTTCTTGTAAAGTGTATAAAAACGAATATGGAAGCTGGACGAATAAGAAGCCAAAAACCAACCACTTTCATGTGGTATTAGACAGAAAGGAGGAACTTTTTTTCTCCTCCATTTGAAAACGTGGACGTTATCATCACTACTGTCTGATTACAATCAATGCAAGTCATCAGAATCAGGTAATACACCAACTTATATTCTTGTCTTCATGAAAGAAAGGAATCTATATGTGTTAAACATGCATGTATATTCATTAAAACACCTTTAACATGTAAACAAAAACGGCAAAATAAATAAATATAAATTATATACTGTATATATCAATGTATATATATATATATATATATATATATATATGTATATATATGTGTGTGTGTGTATATGTTACTCATCAGTTACTCAGTACTTGAGTAGTTTTTTCACAACATACTTTTTACTTAAGTAAATATTTGGGTGACTACTCCTTACTTTTACTTGAGTAATAAATCTCTAAAGTAGCAGTACTCTTACTTGAGTACAATTTCTGGCTACTCTACCCACCTCTGGGTATATGTGACTAAGACAAGAAATAAGCAGAGAAATTGGCTCACAAATTGCTGCTCTTTGATAAAATCAGTTGATTTTTCTTCCAAGTCAGTGGAGACCTACTGATTATCCTCCATGGAATGAAGTTATTTTCTCCTCTTCTCAATTCATTTGACAGGTTTACCGGTGTCATACTAAATATGTGGACTAGTTCCAGCGGACCTATGTCCGACGTCCTCTGCGGTGGACATTGCATGGCTCGTTCCCCCCCCCCGTTCCAAGTCATAATTACGGTTCCAACAAGGAAATGGTTGTATTCTCAAATTGAGGAAATAATAACAGTCCCTTTATTGCGTTCACCAGATTAATATTAGATTGCTTTGGGGCTGCTTATGTTTTTGTGCCTTTCTGTGTGTGTGTGTGTGTGTGTTTGGTGCAATAGCGGTCACCATGACCCGGTGACTATGTGGGATCATGAGGTAAAAAAAAAGGGAGGAAACACTGACAAAAAAAAGAGAGAGGCTTAGTGCGGATATTAGAAATGTGTTTGGCGAAATACCTCCCTCAGAACCACGGAGTGTTGTTCAGGATTGTCCTTTTTTCCACGACTGCAAATGCATTTTTTGTGGCGCCCCCTATAGGTTCAAAGTAGGCATGTTGGCATGCATGCAATACGAATAAATAAACTGGAATCAATAACGGTATTCTCAATTTTCCCTGCTTTTGTGTGTTAATAAATATTAACTGCTAAGAAATCAAATCTCATTTTTTAATGTAACATTTAAAAATGAGCTGATGATATTCTGTTATGTCCTGTTTTCTTATTACAAACCCCGTTTCCATATGAGTCGGGAAATTGTGTTGGACGTAAATATAAACGGAATACAACGATTTGCAAATCCTTTTCAACCCATATTCAGTTGAATATGCTACAAAGACAACATATTTGATGTTCAAACTGAAAATAATCATTAACTTCGGAATTTGATGCCAGCAACACGTAACAAAGAAGTTGGGAAAGGTGGCAATAAAGACTGATAAAGTTGAGGAATGCTCATCAAACACTTATTTGGAACATCTCACAGGTGTGCAGGCTGATTGGGAACAGGTGGGTGCCATGATTGGGTATAAAAGTAGATTCCATGAAATGCTCAGTCATTCACAAACAAGGATGGGGCGAGGGTCACCACTTTGTCAACAAATGTGAGCAAATTGTTGAACAGTTTAAGAAAAACATTTCTCAACCAGCTATTGCAAGGAATTTCACCATCTACGGTCCGTAATATCATCAAAGGGTTCAGAGAATCTGGAGAAATCACTGCACGTAAGCAGCTAAGCCCGCGACCTTCCATCCCTCAGGCTGTACTGCATCAACAAGCGACATCAGTGTGTAAAGGATATCACCACATGGACTCAGGAACACTTCAGAAACCCACTGTCAGTAACTACAGTTGGTCGCTACATCTGTAAGTGCAAGTTGAAACTCTCCTATGTAAGGCGAAAACCGTTTATCAACAACACCCAGAAACGCCGTCGGCTTCGCTGGGCCTGAGCTCATCTAAGATGGACTGATACAAAGTGGAAAAGTGTTCTGTGGTCTGACGAGTCCACATTTCAAATTGCTTTTGGAAACTGTGGACGTCGTGTCCTCCGGACCAAATAGGAAAAGAACCATCCGGATTGTTATAGGCGCAAAGTGTAAAAGCCAGCATGTGTGATGGTATGGGGGTGTATTAGTGCCCAAGACATGGGTAACTTACACATCTATGAAGGCACCATTAATGCTGAAAGGTACATACAGGTTTTGGAGCAACATATGTTGCCATCCAAGCAACGTTACCATGGACGCCCCTGCTTATTTCAGAAAGACAATGACAAGCCACGTGTTACATCAACGTGGCTTCATAGTAAAAGAGTGCGGGTACTAGACTGGCCTGCCTGTAGTCCAGACCTGTCTCCCATTGAAAATGTGTGGCGCATTATGAAGCCTAAAATAGCACAACGGAGACCCCCGGACTGTTGAACAACTTAAGCTGTACATCAAGCAAGAATGGGAAAGAATTCCACCTGAGAAGCTTCAAAAATGTGTCTCCTCAGTTCCCAAACGTTTACTGAGTGTTGTTAAAAGGAAAGGCCATGTAACACAGTGGTGAACATGCCCTTTCCCAACTACTTTGGCACGTGTTGCAGCCATGCAATTCTACGTTAATTATTATTTGCAAAAAAAAAAAAAAAAGTTTGTGAGTTTGAACATCAAATATTGTTGTCTTTGTAGTGCATTCAACTGAATATGGGTTGAAAATGATTTGCAAATCATTGTATTCCGTTTATATTTACATCTAACACAATTTCCCAACTCATATGGAAACGGGGTTTGTAATTCAATGAATATTATTCACTATCCAAACAAATATGAGAAAAATATATCATCTTCTTTAGACCTTGAATAAACGTCGTCAAAAAGCATGTTGTTCCAACGTTGTATTTGTGTTGTAGAATATTGGTTGGGAAATGACCACATTTCAATGGTCAAATCAACGTCACAACCTGACATTGATTAAACATTGTCAAGAAATATGTTGTTTCAACGTTGTATTTGTGTTGTAGAATATTAGTTGATAAAATGACCAAATTTCAATGGTCAAATCAACATCACAACCGGACATTGAATAAACGTTGTCAAAAAGCATGTTGTTTCAACGTTGTATTTGTGTTGTAGGATATTAGTTGGAAAATGACCAAATTTCAATGGTCAAATCAACATCACAACCTGATATTGATTAAACGTCGTCAAAAAACATGTGTTTCTACGTTGTATTTGTGTTGTAGGATATTAGTTGGAAAATGACCAAATTTCAATGGTCAAATCAACATCACAACCTGATATTGATTAAACGTCGTCAAAAAACATGTGTTTCTACGTTGTATTTGTGTTGTAGGATATTAGTTGGAAAATGACCAAAATTCAATGGTCAAATCAAAGTCACAACCCACGTTGTTTCAACGTTGTATTTGTGTTGTAGAATATTAGTTGATAAAATGACCAAATTTCAACGGTCAAATCAACGTCACAACCCACGTTGTTTCAACGTTGTATTTGTGTTGTAGAATATTGGTTGGAAAATGACCCAAATTTCAATGGTCAAATCAACGTCACAACCTGACATTGAATAAACGTCGTCAAAAAGCATGTTGTATTTGTGTTGTAGAATATTGGTTAGGAAATGACCATATTTCAATGGTCAAATCAAAGTCACAACCCACGTTGTTTCAACGTTGTATTTGTGTTGTAGAATATTAGTTGATAAAATGACCAAATTTCAACGGTCAAATCAACGTCACAACCGGACATTGAATAAACGTCGTCGAAAACATGTTGTTTCAACGTTGTATTTGTGTTGTAGAATATTGGTTGGGAAATGACCAAATTTCAATGGTCAAATCAAAGTCACAACCCACGTTGTTTCAACGTTGTATTTGTGTTGTAGAATATTAGTTGATAAAATTACCAAATTTCAATGGTCAAATCAACATCACAACCGGACATTGAATAAACGTTGTCAAAAAGCATGTTGTTTCAACGTTGTATTTGTGTTGTAGAAAATTGGTTTGGAAATGACCAAATTTCAACGGTCAAATCAACGTCACAACCTGACATTGATTAAACGTCGTCGAAAAGCATGTTGTTTCAACGTTAGGTTTGAGTTGCTGCAGGGGCCCCCCCCCCATCCACATGGTTCCCACATTGGTCTAATACCGGGGCCAATGTGCCGTCACGTCACAACACAACGCCGTCTCACAGTGGGTTGATATTCTGTTTACTTCTGCCGCGCAAGGTGGCTCTTATCATGAATAACTGGCGGGGGGGAGCGACCGCAACTGTGACTGGGACGAGCAGACACAAGGCAGGCAGTGTTTTGGAGTAGGGAGGGAGGGAGAAAGGCAGGAGAGGAGCGATAAAACGGTCAGTGAGGAGTCGGAAGCAGGGTGGAGTGTTGTTAGGTGTCTGGCTGTAACTCGCTCCCCTCTGATACCTCCACTAACTTATCATGCCTGCATTCCTGCACTGGGACACTCCCCTGCTTACTGACACTATGGTCTCACTGTGCACTTGTGTGTGTGTGTGTGTGTGTGTGTTCTTGTATTTCTACCCGCCTTGAGACATCAACAAGGAAAAGTACCTTCCATATGAGGACCAGTGAACAAGTGATGACATAAATCATGGTCCCATTGCATGTAATAGAGAGCCAAATACTAGAGTCTGTGAACATTGCTCCAAAGTCAGGATTTTTAGTTGATTTAATGTGCATACAAAAGTAAACATTGACAGGTGCAAAGGCAGCAATATATGATAAAACAAGACGGCAGCTAAAGAAGGACTTCCCTATTCATCCCCGAAAAAAACGCCAGGTGAACAGCTGACTTTTGTCATAATTTTGCCATGTAAAATTCCGATTATTATCATAATATTGCCAAAATTTTAAAGTTTTCTTATAAAATTGTGACTTATGTCGAGTCAAATTACGACTCTTTTCATACAATTGCCAACATTTTAAGCGTTTCTTGTAAAATTGCGACTGTTATTGAGTAAAATTCCAACTTTTATCATAATATTGCACAAATGTGCAGTTTTTCTTGTAAAATTTTGACTTGCGTTGAGTAAAATGACGACTTTTATCATAATACTAGAGGTAGACATTTTTGGGAGGTCTCGAAGGACTTCCCTATTCAAAAAACCGGCAGGTGAACAGCTGACTTTTGTCATAATTTTGCCAAGTAAAATTCAGATTATTATCATAATATTGTTTTCTTATAAAATTGTGAATTTTGTCAAGTCAAACTACGACTCTTTTCATAAAATTGCCAACATTTCAAGCTTTTCTTGTAAAATTGCGACTGTTGAGTAAAATTGCAACATTTATCATAATATTGCACAAATGTGCAGTTTTTCTTGTAAAATTTTGACTTGCGTTGAGTAAAATTATGACTTTTATCATAATACCAGAGGTAGACATTTTTTCGGAGGTCTCAAGAAGGTAAAATTCCAACTTTTATCAGAATATTGCACTAATGTGCCGTTTTTCTTGTAAAATTTTGACTTGCGTTGAGTAAAATTATGACTTTTATCATAACACCAGAGGTAGACATTTTTTCGGAGGTCTCAAGAAGGTAAAATTCCAACTTTTATCATAATATTGCACCAATGTGCCGTTTTTCTTGTAGAATTTTGACTTGCGTTGAGTAAAATTACGACTTTTATCATAGTACTAGAGATAGACATTTTTCAGAGATCTCAAGAAGGTAACAAATACAAGAATGTGTGTGTGTGTGTGTCTGTGTGTTTGTGTGTGTGTGTGTGTGTGTGTTCTTGTATTTCTACCCTTCTTGAGACATCAACAAGGAAAAGTAGCTTCCATATGAGGACTGGTGAACAATTTAGGACATAAATCATGGTCACAATACGGAAAACCATTGGATCTAACAGAGAGCCAAATACTAGAGTCTGTGAACATTGCTCCAAAGTCAGGATTTTTAGTTGATTTAATGTGCATACAAAAGTAAACATTGACAGGTGCAAAGGCAGCAATATATGATAAAACAAGACGGCAGCTAAAGAAGGACTTCCCTATTCAAAAAACCGCCAGGTGAACAGCTGACTTCTCATAATTTTGCCAAGTAAAATTCATATTATTATCATAATATTACCAAAATTTGAAAGTTTTCTTATAAAATTGTGACTTATGTCGAGTCAAATTACGACTCTTTTCATACAATTGCCAACATTTTAAGCGTTTCTTGTAAAATTGCGACTCTTTTTGAGTAAAATTCCAACTTTTATCATAATATTGCACAAATGTGCAGTTTTTCTTGTAAAATTTTGACTTGCGTTGAGTAATATGACGACTTTTATCATAATACTAGAGGTAGACATTTTTCGGAGGTCTCAAGAAGGTAACAAATACAAGAATGTGTTTGTGCATGTGTGTGTGTGTGTGTGTTCTTGTATTTCTACCCTTCTTGAGACATCAACAAGGAAAAGTAGCTTCCATATGAGGAGGTGTGAACAAGTAATGACATAAATTATGGTCCCAATACGGAAAAGCATTGCATCTAATAGAGAATGTCTCTATCAACATTAGGGTGGTCCAAAAAGGAGGGATTTTTCAAATTGACTATGTGTCGCTTTTAAAAGTGCTCCCACTCTCGTCAACATATGAAATAACAAGTGTGTGTGTAAGAAATTGAAATGCGCCCCCTTTGGCCAAAATTAATTTAAAAAAATAAAATAAATATGTATATAGAGACATACTGTAATAACTTGAAGTTTATAATGAAGATTAAAAACCAATTACAAACAAAAAATTCAAAACAAACATTTTTTACTAAAAGTAGTCTTTTTCTCACAATGTGTCGACTTTTTTCTTATAAAATTGGGAACAATTTCTCATATTCTTTCTGTTTCTGTAATATTTCAATATTTTCTCGTAAAATGATTACTTTATGTAAAATGATTACTTTTTTTTAATGTAAAATGATTACTTTTTAATGCAAAATGGTGACATTTGTCATATAAAATTCAGACTTTTATCCCAAAATTGCCAATTTTTTTGTTGTTCTTGTAAAACAGTGACATTTTTTGAGTAAGATTATGACTTTTTTTTCATAATTTTGCCGAGTAGAATTCCGATTATTATTATAATATTGCCAAAATGTTACAGTTTTCTGATAAAATTGTGAATTTTGTCTAGTAAAATTACGACTCTTTTCATAAAATTGACAACATTTTAAGATTTTCTTGTAAAATTGCGACTATTATTGAGTACAATTCTAATTTTTATCATAATAATGCACAAATGTGAAGCTTTTCTTGTAAAATTTTGACTTGCGTTGAGTAAAATTATGACTTTTATCATAATACCAGAGGTAGAAATTTTTTCGGAGGTCTCAAGAAGGTAAAATTCCAACTTTTATCAGAATATTGCACCAATGTGCAGTTTTTCTTGTAAAATTTTGACTTGCGTTGAGTAATATGACGACTTTTATCATAATACTAGAGGTAGACATTTTTCGAAAGGTCTCAAGAAGGTAACAAATACAAGAATGTGTTTGTGCATGTGTGTGTGTGTGTGTGTTCTTGTATTTCTACCCTTCTTGAGACATCAACAAGGAAACGTAGCTTCCATATGAGGAGGTGTGAACAAGTAATGACATAAATTATGGTCCCAATACGAAAAAGCATTGCATCTAATAGAGAATGTCTCATTTGCACCCCTGGTGGTGACATCTATCAAAATTAGGGTGGTCCCAAAAAGGAGGGATTTTTCAAATTGACTATGTGTCGCTTTTAAAAGTGCTCCCACTCTCGTCAACATATGAAATAACAAGTGTGTGGGTAAGAAATTGAAATGCGCCCCCTTTGGCCAAAATTAATTTAAAAAAATTAAAAAAATATGTATATAGAGACATACTGTAATAACTTGAAGTATATAATGAAGATTAAAAACCAATTACAAACAAAAAATTCAAAACAAACTGTAGTCTTTTTCTCACAATGTGTCGACTTTTTTCTTATAAAATTGGGATCAATTTCTCATATTCTTTCTGTTTCTGTAATATTGCAATATTTTCTCGTAAAATTATTACTTTTTTTTATATAAAATTATTACTTTTTTTTTAATGTAAAATGATTACTTTTTAATGCAAAATGGTGACATTTGTCATATCAAATTCGGACTTTTATCACAAAATTGCCAATTTTTTGGTTGTTCTTGTAAAACAGTGACAATTTTTTGAGTAAGATTATGACTTTTTTTTATAATTTTGCCGAGTAGAATTCCGATTATTATTATAATATTGCCAAAATGTTTAAATTTTTCTGATAAAATTGTGAATTTTGTCGAGTGAAATTACGACTCTTTTCATAAAACTGACAACATTTTAAGCTTTTCCTGTAAAATTGCGACTGCTTTTGAGTAAAATCCCAACTTTTATCATATTATTGCACAATTTTGAATTTTTCTTGTGAAATTGTGACCTTTTTCTTGTGAAATTTTCCAACTCATTTTTCACAACAAGCTTTTTTATATGTGCGTAGTATGTATATATTATTAATGTTGTAAATACAAATCTTTATATATCTAGAAAGGGTGGTCCTAAAGAGGTAGGCATATTTCGGAGGTCTCAAGACGGTAACAAATACAAGAAAGTGTGTGTGTGTGTGTGTGTGTGTGTGTGTGTGTGTGTGTGTGTGTGTGTGTTTGAGTAATAAGGCATACTGGCCTCCCTTTCCATGGACATCTGGCTGCAGGGTGACGGATTGTGTAAGACAGCTTTATGTATGTAGGCATGCGTGTGACAATAAAAAAGAGCTACGGCAAAATAAACACGGCCAGACGAGGAAGTCAAGTGTACATTATGCCCCCCCCCCCCTCACCCCCCCGAACCATCTTACAGCGGGTGACAAAGAGCAAAGAAAACATCTCAGGGATTTCCTGCCATTCAAAAGTGTCTCCTCCACTTGAAGGGAGGGGCGCGGTCACGGCGTTGGACCTTGGCTAATTTGCGGGAGCCGCGCAGCGTGCGTGCTGGACAAAGGAAGTGCGGCGTGAACTCTGCTGATTGCGCTCGCCTGCGAGGTCGCGTTTATAACGAGGTTAGCCAAACAAATCTTTGGGGACGTGACGACGGGGTCTGTGCCAATCAGGTGCAGCGCTTCACTTTTTCCACATTGTGTTCCCAAATGGAATACATGTCATGATTCGTGGTCGGATCATGTTTTGTTTAGTTATGTTTGGTTAGTTTTGGACTCCTTTAGTTATTGCTTGTGCACCTGTGAGTTTGTTTCGTCACCATGGTTACTTATTATTTTCACCTGCCGCTTGTGTTCCCAACGCGCACCTGTTTTCCATCACTGACACTATTTAAGCCTGCCTTTCTGTTCACTCGTCCTGTGCTCCTTGTTTGCGGTAAGCTACATCACGTTGGTTTGTTTTTCATGTTCCAGAGTCCTGTGATAAGTTTAACTTTAGCTTCCCGTGCGTTCGGCACGCTTTTCTTTTGCTTGTTTTCTGTTTGCCATGATTTATGTAAATAAATCATATCTTACCCTCACGTCTTTGTCCGGAGTGTCCGTGTTGCACGGAAGGAACGATCCCGCATAAATATGCGACCCCCACGTGACATAACTAAACAAAACATGATCCGACCACGGATCATGATAGAGCACCCCCCCTTAAGGACAGATTCTAGATGTCCTAATAGAAAACAAAAAAAAACAAGCAGGGTCAAAAGTCAAGGGAGGGCGGAGGGAGGACTTGGCGATGGGTCGCCCTCACGTCTTTGTCCGGAGTGTCCGTGTCGCATGGAAGAAACGATACCGCATTAATATGTGACCCCCACGTGACAGAACTAAACAAAACATGATCCGACCACAGATCATGACAGAAAAACTAACCAAACATAACTAAACAAAACATGATCCGACCACGGATCATGACAATACATTGATTTTGTCCTCAAAATTCTGCACAAAATACCCCCTACACTGCAAAAAGTCAGTGTTCAAAAACAAGAAAAAATAAATACAATACAAAAATGAGGGGTATTTTATTTGAACTAAGCAAAATTATCTGCCAATAGAACAAGAAAATTCAGCTTGTCAAGACTTTCCAAAACAAGTAAAATTAGCTAACCTCAATGAACCCAAAAATACCTTAAAATAAGTATATTCTCACTAATAACAAGTGCATTTTTCTTGGTAGAAAAAAAAGAGACCTTTTTGCTCAACATGTTGAAAAATATTCTTAAAGGGGAACATTATCACCAGACCTATGTAAGCGTCAATATATACCTTGATGTTGTAGAAAAAAGACCATATATTTTTTTAACCAATTTCCGAACTCTAAATGGGTGAATTTTGGCGAATTAAACGCCTTTCTAATATTCGCTCTCGGAGCGATGACGGTCGCATCGGGAAGCAATCCGCCATTTTCTCAAACACCAAATCAAATCAGCTCTGTTATTTTCCGTTTTTTCGACTGTTTTCCGTACCTTGGAGACATCATGCCTCGTCGGTGTGTTGTCGGAGGGTGTAACAACACCAACAGGGACGGATTCAAGTTGCACCAGTGGCCCAAAGATGCCAAATGGCAAGAAATTGGACGTTTGTTCCGCACACTTTACCGACGAAAGCTATGCTACGACAGAGATGGCAAGAATGTGTGGATATCCTGCGACACTCAAAGCAGATGCATTTCCAACGATAAAGTCAAAGAAATCTGCCGCCAGACCCCCATTGAATCTGCCGGAGTGTGTGAGCAATTCAGGGACAAAGGACCTCGCTAGCACGGCAAGCAATGGCGGCAGTTTGTTCCCGCAGACTGATAAAGTTGAGGAATGCTCATCAAACACTTATTTGGAACATCCCACAGGTGAACAGGCTAATTGGGAACAGGTGGGTGCCATGATTGGGTATAAAAGTAGATTCCATGAAATGCTCAGTCATTCACAAACAAGGATGGGGCGAGGGTCACCACTTTGTCAACAAATACGTGAGCAAATTGTTGAACAGTTTAAGAAAAACCTTTCTCAACCAGCTATTGCAAGGAATTTAGGGGTTTCACCATCTACGGTCCGTACTATCATTAAAGGGTTCAGAGAATTTGGAGAAATCACTGCACGTAAGCAGCTAAGCCCGTGACCTTCGATCCCTCAGGCTGTACTGCATCAACAAGCGACATCAGTGTGTAAAGGATATCACCACATGGGCTCAGGAACACTTCAGAAACCCACTGTCAGTAACTACAGTTGGTCGCTACATCTGTAAGTTGAAGTTAAAACTCTCCTATGCAAGGCGAAAACCGTTTATCAACAACACCCAGAAACGCCGCCGGCTCCGCTGGGCCCGAGCTCATCTAAGATGGACTGATGCAAAGTGGAAAAGTATTCTCTGGTCTGACGAGTCCACATTTCAAATAGTTTTTGGGAAACTGTGGACGTCGTGTTCTCCGGACTAAAGAGGAAAAGAACCATCCGGACTGTTATAGGTGCAAAGTTAAAAAGCCAGCATCTGTGATGGTATGGGGGTGTATTAGTGCCCAAGGCATGGGTAACTTACACATCTGTGAAGGCACCATTAATGCTGGAAGGTACATACAGGTTTTGGAACAACATATGCTGCCATCTAAGCGCCGTCTTTTTCATGCAAGACAATGCCAAGCCACATTCAGCACGTGTTACGTGCTGGTAGACGGCTGCGTTGACCCTGGATCTCAGGAAACAGAGTGGACCGACACCATCAGATGACATGGCACCCCAAACCATCACTGATGGTGGAAACTTTACACTAGACTTCAGGCAACGTGGATCCTGTGCCTCTCCTGTCTTCCTCCAGATTCTGGGACCTCGATTTCCAAAGGAAATGCAAAATTTGCATGGTTGGGTGATGGTTTGGGGTGCCATGTCATCTGCTGGTGTCGGTCTACTCTGTTTCCTGAGATCCAGGGTCAACGCAGCCGTCTACCAGCAAGTTTTAGAGCACTTCATGCTTCCTGCTGCTGACCTGCTCTATGGAGATGGAGATTTCAAGTTCCAACAGGACTTGGCGCCTGCACACAGCGCAAAATCTACCCGTGCCTGGTTTACGGACCATGGTATTTCTGTTCTAAATTGGCCCGCCAACTCCCCTGACCTTAGCCCCATAGAAAATCTGTGGGGTATTGTGAAAAGGAAGATGCAGAATGCCAGACCCAAAAACGCAGAAGAGTTGAAGGCCACTATCAGAGCAACCTGGGCTCTCATAACACCTGAGCAGTGCCAGAAACTCATCGACTCCATGCCACGCCGCATTAACGCAGTAATTGAGGCAAAAGGAGCTCCAACCAAGTATTGAGTATTGTACATGCTCATATTTTTCATTTTCATACTTTTCAGTTGGCCAACATTTCTAAAAATCCCTTTTTTGTATTAGCCTTAAGTAATATTCTAATTTTGTGACACACGGAATTTTGGATTTTCATTTGTTGCCACTTCAAATCATCAAAATTAAATGAAATAAACATTTGAATGCATCAGTCTGTGTGCAATGAATAAATATAATGTACAAGTTACACCTTTTGAATGCAATTACTGAAATAAATCAAGTTTTTCAAAATATTCTAATTTACTGGCTTTTACCTGTATTACTCATTGTTACAAGCGGCCCTCTAAGGGGAAACAAAACTGCGACTTGGCCCTCAACGAAAACCAGTTTGACACCCCTGCCTTAGACTGTGCCGGTGTACCTAATGTTGTGTCCCACGTGTCACCCATTAACGGTGTCTCGAACATGCTAAAGCGGCACCGGCGGCATTACTCAAATTGATTGCGCGGGATGTTCCGCATGCTCTTGTGCACAGCCCAGCAAATGTTTAATGGCCGTGCAAAGTTGCGTTTCGCCGTCCTCCTCCAGCCCTCCATTAATCAGTGCCTTGAAAGCGAAGACGACGACCGCGGCGGCGGCGATACGGGAAGGAAGGAGTGCTCGTAAAAACAACACACACACACCACAATGGCTTTCCTTTGAGGGAGAGAAGAGCCACCCACTCCCCCCTCCCCGAGGGCGCCACTCTTGCGCCAAGTGTTCTCCCTTACTGGAGCTTGTTGCGCCCTGCAGCTCTGGCGACGGCGCGCACGTTGCGAGCAGCCAAGCGGTGACTCAGCGGAGCGCGGCGGGTCAGCCTCAAAAAGCAACACGCTTCTAACACAGGCGGGTAAAACAGTCGCCGCGGGGGGTCCGACACACCGCAGAATAAAAGCAAGAACGTGTTATTTCTTTTCTTTTTTTCTTTTTTTTTTACGGCCATGCGCGCAATTTGGTGTGTGAAACACGCCGACAAGTCGCTGCAGAGAGTTTGTCGAGCTGAAGTACGTGCCATCTTTTATGTGCTACGTTTTTGCTTTACTTAGTAGGGGTGTAACGGTACACACAAATTTCGGTTTGGTACATACCTCGGTTTAGAGGTCACGGTTCGGTTCATTTTCGGTACAGTAAGAAAACAACGAAATATAAATTTTTTGGGTATTTATTTACCAAATTTGTAAACAATGGCTTTATCCTTTTAACATTGGGAACACTATAATAATTCTGCCCACGTTAATCAACATTAAACTGCCTCAAGTTGTTGCTCAGATTAAATAAAATGACAAAACTTTTCTTCTACGTATAAAAAGTGCAACATTAAACAGTTTCAAGTAGAAATGTCCGATAATATCGGCTTCCCGATATTATCGGCCGATAAATGCTTTAAAATGTAATATTGGAATTTATCGGTATTGTTTTTTTAAATTTTTTTTTATTATTAAATCAACATAAAAAACACAAGATACAACTACCGTATTTTCCGCACCATAAGCCGCCCCGTGTTATAAGCCGCGCCTTCAATGAACGGCATATTTCAAAACTTTGTCCACCTATAAGCCGCCCCGTGTTATAAGCCGCATCTAACTGCGCTAAAGGGAATGTCAAAAAAACAGTCAGATAGGTCAATTAAACTTTAATAATATATTAAAAACCAGCGTTCTAACAACTCTGTTCACTCCCAAAATGTACGCAAATGTGCAATCACAAACATAGTAAAATTCAAAATAGTGCAGAGCAATAGCAATAACTTAATGTTGCTCGAACGTTAATGTCACAACACACAAAATAAACATAACACTCACTTTCTGAAGTTATTCTTCATTCATAAATCCCTCGAATTCTTCTCCTACGGTGTCCGAATTAAAAAGTTGGGCGAATTACGGGACCCAAAATGGCCGACTCCGTCTCGTCGAAGTCATCAGAGTCAGTGTCGCTGTTGTTTTTCCAGCAGTTCCGTGAATCCTGCCTTCCGGAAAGCTCGGACCACAGTTGAGACCGAAATATCCGCCCAGGCATTTACGATCCACTGGCAGATGTTGGCGTATGTCGTCCGGCGCTGTCTCCCTGTCTTAGTGAATGTGTGTTCGCCTTCGGTCATCCATTGTTCCCACGTCGTTCGCAGTCGTGCTTTAAATGCCTTGTTGACACCAATATCGAGTTATTTGGTTAATCCACCCGGAATGACGGCGAGTGTTGTATTTGTGTGCTTCACTTGTTTTTTGACACCATCTGTGATGTGGGCGC
>NC_084574.2:6035000-6185000 GCF_033978685.3 Nerophis lumbriciformis | reverse complement strand
GATTGATTGCATTCAGACAGGTTAAAATATTGCTAAAACCATCACTTTTCTATCAGTCACAGTGACTTTTCAGAACAAAAATATTACAGCAAAAATCATATGGGTTGATTGACATGTTTATTCTGTAAGCTAACTTCAATAGTTTGAAATTATTTTGACAGTTAATGCCAGTTATCCTGTCAACCTTTCACAAGACTTCAATTTGTTATTTGAAAGTATAAACAGTACAAACACTTTTTACAGTAAACAAATGGTAAAACAGTACTAAACAATTCCATTAAAAAAAAATTGGTGTCATTATTAACTTTCTGTCCAAGCTTGTATAATCTACTGCCTTGTTCAATTGTAAAAAATATTCTGTGCCTAAAATTCACATTTCTATCACAATTATCATACTGTAAACATGGTAAGCTAACTTCATTAAAATTAATAGTCCTGTCAATAGCATGGAATTACAATTCAAATGTAGTTTTTTTGTAAGCCTTTCAAAAGAATTGAAAATATGAAAAATTAATGAAAATTAATTTAAGCCATCAGACACTTGAAAAGTGGCACATCACATCTCTAACGTAATCATTTTAACTTGTCAACAGAAATAGCACTGCAAAAATATTAAGGACATACTTCTGTATTTTGGTAGTTATGCTGTCAACATTTAACAAGATTTCTTCAACTTGGACTTGAAAGCATAAATAGTATAAACACTTTTAACAGTATAAAAGTACTAAACAATTCCAATAGATAACATTGGTGTCATTACCTTTTTGTGGCTAAAATCCAAATTTATTCTATCAGATTGATGTGATCAGCCAGTGCGATTGGAAGTCCATGCTCAATTATTGCCTTCGTAAATAAAACTTCGGCATTTATCACATCCAAAGAATCTGTTTGGGCGACGAAAAACGTTGAAAGTTTTCCACTTGTATCGCTAGCAACGGCATTAGACTTGTGTTTTTTTGTCCCAACGTGGTCTTTTCATCGCTAATTCGTCCGTGTCCGATCGAAAAATCTTGTCTGCTCAAGGTGCAATTCGCGTAGTTTTCACCCTTTTTGGAACAGATAATTATTCCCGGATAGGCTTTTGAATATTCTTCACGGAATGACTGCAGTTTTCTTTTCGGTTTAAGACTCGTTTGCGATTTTTCTCCGGCTGATTCCATGATCGTTCGCTCGTTTGGAAACAATGGCAACTGGTGCCTCGTGCTTGGCAGCGGTGCTATAAATAGCCTCGCGCATGGCATTCGGAATGGCTCGATAGGAAGTTACGGGAAGCAGTGTCCATTGTCATTGTTGTTACGCGATTTCGTGAATAAAACTTTTAAAAATATATATTTTTTTAATTAATGAAAAAACGTATTTTTTATCACTGCAACCGTAATCCGCCTTCCCCCTCTGTCTTCTTTTTTTCCTCTTTCTATCCCCTCCTGCTCCGGCCCGGCTGCACTAAATGATAACATAAATACATTTAATAAAGTCAAATACAAAAAAGGCAACAAGAGAAGTATCCCACACTTCTCTTTTGTAAACAAAGTGTGTACATCAACAAAATGATTTGCCTGAATAGCTGGACAGGACAAAAACAATAAATAAATAAATAAATAAATAACTGCATATTTAAATATGCATAAAAAATTGTTTTCTTTTGTATTTTTTTTTTTTTAAACGAATTAACGTTTATGACAACCTTTTTAAACAAAACACAATATAGAATGTGAGATTTAAAAGGATAATGCATACATTTATCATTTGTTTTCAAAACGCTTACAAAAAGTGGGACCCCAAAGTTTGACTGTGGGACCCCGTTTTTCTGACTTGATGGGGTGCCTGGGACCCCATTGTAAAAATTTCTAGCGCCAACACTGATGGAGTATCGGTGCGTGCAAAACAGCAGCAGGCGGCTGTGGCCTGCGGGCCGGTTCTAATGCTAATCGAACCTCAGGCAGGAGACTACGGTCCATCCAGACCCACGCTTTCCGCCACCTGAACAGTTTTTGCCATCAGGCACATGAACAATAACAAGATCTGATAGCTCAGTTACAGCTTATTTTATGACCTATTCTGTGTTATATGTGTTTTACCTACTCAGTGGCCTAGTGGTTAGAGTGTCCGCCCTGAGATCGGTAGGTTGTGAGTTCAAACCCCGGCCGAGTCATACCAAAGACTATAAAAATGGGACCCATTACCTCCCTGCTTGGCACTCAGCATCAAGGGTTGGAATTGGGGGTTAAATCACCAAAAATGATTCCCGGGCGCGGCACCGCTGCTGCCCACTGCTCCCCTCACTTCCAAGGGGGTGATCAAGGGGATGGGTCAAATGCAGAGGACAAATTTCACTACACCTAGTGTGTGTGTGACAATCATTGGTACTTTAACTTAACTTTATGTTGCACGAGTGCACCAAGAAACATTCCAAGTTTGTGAACCCGTTCTCAAACAATGGCAATAAAAACAAAGATAATTCATCATCATTGTAGTGTAATAATGCTCATTGTCATTTCTGTATTATTATTTATTTCGCTAATTGCTTCTTTGCTATCACTTTTACCATCATTTTTGTACATATTGTATTTGCTGATGTTGCTCTATTGTTGTTGTTGTTGTTGTTGTTGTGTTTGCTGTTGTTGTTTTTGTCTCTCTGTCTTATCCCCTTCTTGTCCCCACAATTCCCCCTTTGTCTTCCTTTTTTTGATGATAATATTAATTATAGATGTCCGATAAATGCGTTAAAATGCAATATCGGAAATTATCGGTATCGTTTTTTTTTAATTATCGCTATCTTTTTTTTACATTTTTTATTAAATCAACATAAAAAACACAAGATACACTTACAATTAGTGCACCAACCTCCCTCCCCCATTTACCCTCATTCACACAAAAGGGTTGTTTCTTTCTGTTATTAATATTCTGGTTCCTACATTATATATCAATATATATCAATACAGTCTGCAAGGGATACAGTCCGTAAGCACACATGATTGTGCGTGCTGCTGGTCCACTAATAGTACTAACCTTTAACACTTCATTTTTCATTAATTACTAGTTTCTATGTAACTGTTTTTATATTGTTTTACTTTCTTTTTTATTCAAGAAAATGTTTTTAATTTATTTATATTATTTTATTTTATTATTTTTAAAAAAAAGTACCTTATCTTCACCATACCTGGTTGTCCAAATTAGGCAAAATAATGTGTTAATTCCACGACTGTATATATCGGTTGATATCGGTATCGGTAATTAAAGAGTTGGACAAAAACGGAATATCGGATATCGGCAAAAAGCCATTATCGGACATCCCTAATATAAATACATTTAATAAAGTCAAAATACAAATAAGGCAACAAGAGAAGTATCCTACACTTCTCTTTTGTAAAGTAAATCTGAACAGCCGATATGGGCATCGACATCAACTATATGATTTGCCTCAAAAACTGGACAAAACAAAACAAAAACAAAAAAAAAAGATAATTCATCATAATTCAAATCCGGCCCGCGGGCCTTGACTTTGACACCCCTGCTCTACAGAGTCACAATAGGAAAAAACACTCCACGATAATTAACATTGTTCACATTTACATATTTTTAGATGGCGCAGGTGTAAAAAGGATGCAAAGCAGGCTTTCTTGCATGAAGGTGCACACAAACTTGATATACAAACCCCGTTTCCATATGAGTTGGGAAATTGTGTTAGATGTAAATATAAACGGAATACAATGATTTGCAAATCATTTTCAACCCATATTCAGTTGAATATGCTACAAAGACAACATATTTGATGTTCAAACTCATAAACTTTTTTTTTGCAAATAATCATTAACTTTAGAATTTGATGCCAGCAACACGCGACAAAGAAGTTGGGAAAGGTGGCAATAAATACTGATAAAGTTGAGGAATGCTCATCAAACACTTATTTGGAACATCCCACAGGTGTGCAGGCTAATTGGGAACAGGTGGGTGCCATGATTGGGTGTAAAAGTAGATTCCATGAAATGCTCAGTCATTCACAAACAAGGATGGGGCGAGGGTCACCACTTTGTCAACAAATGCGTGAGCAAATTGTTGAACAGTTTAAGAAAAACCTTTCTCAACCAGCTATTGCAAGGAATTTAGGGATTTCACCATCTACGCTCCGTAATATCATCAAAGGGTTCAGAGAATCTGGAGAAATCACTGCACGTAAGCAGCTAAGCCCGTGACCTTCGATCCCTCAGGCTGTACTGCAGCAACAAGCGACATCAGTGTGTAAAGGATATCACCACATGGGCTCAGGAACACTTCAGAAACCCACTGTCAGTAACTACAGTTGGTCGCTACATTTGTAAGTGCAAGTTAAAACTCTCCTGTGCAAGGCGAAAACCGTTTATCAACAACACCCAGAAATGCCGTCGGCTTCGCTGGGCCTGAGCTCATCTAAGATGGACTGATTCAAAGTGGAAAAGTGTTTTGTGGTCTGACGAGTCCACATTTCAAATTGTTTTTGGAAACTGTGGACGTCGTGTCCTCCGGACCAAAGAGGAAAAGAACCATCCGGTAGAGATGCGCGGTTTGCGGGCACAACCGCGGAGTCCGCGGATTATCCGCGGATCGGGCGGATGAAATAAAAAAAAATTAGATTTTATCCGCGGGTCGGGTCGGGTCGGGTGGTTGAAATAAAAAAAAATTAGATTTTAAATAGATTCAGGCGGGTGGCAGTTAAACCAATTGGGAAATATATATACATAGTTAAATGTTGTTACCCACATACGAAAAACGAGCAGGCACCTGCAGCATATGCCACAACAGAAGAAGAAAAAAAAAGAGATGGACACTTTTACGGAGCGGAGAAGGGACGCCTCGCCGGGGTCCGGGACCGAGGCCCCTTCCCCCGAGAGGGCCCCACCGGGAGCCGTAGCTGAGGCGATCCGCGAGAAGGGCCTGACGCACGTCCAGGGTCACCACCGCGCCCACCGCACCGACACCCCGCCTCGTCCGCCTTCGCCGCGGCCGGCGTCACGCGCAGCAGGTAAGCAGCTTATCTGCCCGCCACCCCCGTGGCCGGGGGCTCGTAACAGGGGTCACTCCGCGCGCTCCGCCCGCGCAGCTTACCTGCCCGCCACCCCCATTGCCGGGGGCGCGTAACAGGGGTCACTCCGCGCGCAGTGCGCTCACGAAAGGGGTGGGGCTCACCCTGGTTGATATAGACAGCAGCTGGACGGTGGCCATGGAAGTCGGAACCCGCTAAGGAGTGTGTAACAACCCACCTGCCGAATCAACTAGCCCTGAAAATGGATGGCGCTGGAGCGTCGAGCTCATACGCGGCCGTCGCCGGCAGCGAGACGCGCTTGGAGGTGCGCTCAGCGCGGCTCCCATATGATTGCGCACTGGTGTGCGTCTGGGTCATGACAGCGTGGCACGCGAATGTCTGTGCTGCATTGGATCAGTCTCCTTTCTTTAACAGGCAAAAGCTTTATAACCTCACTAATGCCTTGCATCGTCTATATTAGATATATAACAACGGGCGGATGCGGGCGGATGCGGTTCTGATCAAATGTTACATCGGGTGGATGGCGGATGGTTGACGACTTTCTGATGCGGTTGCGGATGAAATAATTGCCTATCCGCGCATCTCTACCATCCGGACTGTTATAGGCGCAAAGTGTAAAAGCCAGCATGTGTGATGGTATGGGGGTGTATTAGTGCCCAAGGCATGGGTAACTTACACATCTGTGAAGGCACCATTAATGCTGAACGGTACATACAGGTTTTGGAGCAACATATGTTGCCATCCAAGCAACGTTACAATGGACGCCCCTGCTTATTTCAGCAAGACAATGCCAAGCCATGTGTTACATGAACTTGGCTTCATAGTAAAAGAGTGCAGGTACTTTCCTGGTCCGCCTGCAGTCCAGACCTGTCTCCAATTGAAAATGTGTGGCGCATTATGAAGCCTAAAATAGCACAACGGAGACCCCCGGACTGTTGAACAACTTAAGCTGTACAATCAAGCAAGAATGGGAAAGAATTCCACCTGAGAAGCTTCAAAAATGTGTCTCCTCAGTTCCCCAAACGTTTACTGAGTGTTGTTAAAAGGAAAGGCCATGTAACACAGTGGTGAACATGCCCTTTCCCAACTACTTTGGCACGTGTTGCAGCCATGAAATTCTAAGTTAATTATAGTTTATGAGTTTGAACATCAAATATGTTGTCTTTGTAGTGCATTCAATTAAATATGGGTTGAAAATGATTTGCAAATCATTGTATTCCGTTTATATTCACATCTAACACAATTTCCCAACTCATATGGAAACGGGGTTTGTAGATAAAGGCCCTTTAAATGTCGAGATATTGTCTTATTTAATTCAAGCCTATGTGATATTGTGTGTGTGTGTGTGTGTGTGTGTGTGTGTGTGTGTGTGTGTGTGTGTTGAGCCCCCATGCCCTCCCCCGTGCCCTCCTCTGTCTCCACGCCTGGATGCTAACCGCTAGTGAAGGCGAGCCAATTATCCCCAATCAAGTTAGCCTCTCTGGTGCTGGCGCGAGAGGAAGCTCCCAGCAGAGCTTATACGAGTCATTATGGGGCACATCCTGACATTAACTTTAACTTCTTCTTTACCTTCTTCTCCTCTTCATATCGCCACATTGTTCAAACTCCACCCGGCTGGAGGAAAGGGGGGAGCGGCAATCAAAAACGCAAACTGGACGCACATGGACGATAATTTGAGCCTTCCCCCGTTGCAAATTCGGAGGGTTGATGGCGGAGGAGTGGAGCGGAGATGACGCGTGACGTCATTTGCAGAGGAGGAATGTGTGTTTGGTGGGTGGCGTGTTTGGATGCGCCGTGTTGTGTTTGCTCGGGATCCTGTGCCCACGTTGGCCGAAACGGTTACAGTCAGTCATACCCGTGAAGAAATGGTTAATAATGCAAGGATGTACATTTACATGTGGACTGAGCCTGTATTTAATTAGGAAACAACACAGATTACTTCAATGCTACTAATAAACAATAATAAAACATTCATACGTCCATAAATATGTAATTTCAGCTCATGTCGACACTGGAATATAAAGACAATGTATACGGTGACATATAGACTAATGTAATATTTATTACAACATGGTGAATATTTAAATGTATATATTTTAGATTTACTACATTTGTAAGCTGCATTAATATTTAATATATACTATAGTTTAAAGCTAATTAAATACAATGAATGCTATATTATTATTTATATAGATTTTTTACTTTATATCATTAATATAAATATTATTTAAAACAAAATTAACTGTTGTAATTGCTAGTTATTAAAATTGTATACTACATTTGTAAGTTGTATTAATATTTAATATATACTATAGTTTAAAACTAACTAAATACAATGAATGCTATATTATTTAAATTACATTTTTACTTTATATCATTAATATAATTTGTTTAATTAACTGTTGTAATTGGTAGTTATTAAAATTGTATACTACATTTGTAAGTTGTATTAATATTTAATATATACTATAGTTTACAACTAACTAAATACAATGAATGCTATATTATTATTTATATAAAATATGTACTTTATATCATTAATATAAATATTATTTTAAAATAAAATAAATTTCTAGCTATTACAATAATATTACATATTTTAATTAATAAAAAAATACTTGTTAAAATGTTTTTGTTATTTAATTATTAAAAGAACATGGTGAATATTTAAATGTATTTAAATGTATATATTTAAGATTTACTACATTTTTTAATATATACTATAGTTTAAAACTAACTAAATACAAGGAATGCTATATTATTATTTATATTAAATTTTTACTTCATATCATTAATATAAATATTATTTAAAACAAAATTAACTGTTGAAATTGCTAGTTATTAAAATGGTATACTACATTTGTAAGTTTTATTAATATTTAATATATACTATAGTTTAAAACTAACTAAATACAATGAATGCTATATTATTATTTATATAAAATATTTACTTTATATCATTAATATAAATATTATTTTAAAATAAAATACATGTCTAGCTATTACAATAATATTACATATTTTAATTAATAAAAAAATACATGTAAAAATGTTTTTGTTATTTAATTATTAAAAAAACATGAATATTTAAATGTATTTAAATGTATACATTTTAGATTCACTACATTTTTTAATATATACTATAGTTTAAAACTAACTAAATACAATGAATGCTATATTATTATTCATATTACATTTTTACTTTATATCATTAATATAAATATTATTTAAAACAAAATTAACTGTTGAAATTGCTAGTTATTAAAATGGTATGCTACATTTGTAAGTTTTAATAATATATAATATATACTATAGTTTAAAACTAACTAAATACAATGAATGCTATAGTATTACTTATATACAATGTTTACTTTATATCATTAATATAAATATTATTTTAAAATAAAATAAATTGCTTGTTATTACAATAATATTACATATTTTAATTAATAATAAATAAATACAAATTTCAAATGTTTTTGTTGATTAAATATTTAAAAAAACATGGTGAATATTTAAATGTATTTAAATGTATATATTTTAGATTTACTACATTTATTAAAATGTCATAATACATTTGTAAGTTGTATTAATATTTATTATATACTAAAGTTTAAAACTAACTAAATACAATGAATGCTATATTATTATTTATATTACATTTTTACTTTATATCATTAATGTAAATATATTTTTAAATTAACTGTTGTAATTGCTAGTTATTAAAATTGCATACTACATTTGTAAGTTTTATTACTATTTAATATATACTATAGTTTAAAACTAACTAAATACACTGAATGCTATATTATTATTTATATAAAATGTTTACTTTATAAATATATCATTAATATAAATATTATTTTAAAATAAAATACATTTCTAGTTATTACAATAATATTACATATTTTAATTAATAAACAAATAAATGTTAAATTTTTTTTGTTATTTAATTATTGAAAAACATGGTGAATATTTAAATGTATTTAAAGGTATATATTTTAGATTTACTACATTTATTAAAATGCCATACTACATTTGTAAGTTGACGGCGTGGCGCAGTGGAAGAGTGGCCGTGCGCGACCCGAGGGTCCCTGGTTCAATCCCCACCTACTACCAACCTCGTCATGTCCGTTGTGTCCTGAGCAAGACACTTCACCCTTGCTCCTGATGGGTGCTGGTAGCGCCTTGCATGGCAGCTCCCTCCATCAGTGTGTGAATGTGTGTGTGAATAGGTAAATGTGGAAGTAGTGTCAAAGCGCTTTGAGTACCTTGAAGGTAGAAAAGCGCTATACAAGTACAACCCATTTATCATTTATTTATTTATAATATTTAATATATACTATAGTTTAAAACTAACTAAATACAATAAATGCTATATTATTATTTATATTACATTTTTACTTTATATCATTAATATAAATATCATTTAAAACAAAATTAACTGTTGTAATTGCTAGTTATTAAAATGGTATACTACATTTGTAAGGTTTAATAATATATAATATACACTATAGTTTAAAACTAACTAAATACAATGAATGCTATATTATTACTTATATACAATGTTTACTTTATATCATTAATATAAATAGTATTTTAAAATAGAATAAATTGCTAGTTATCACAATAATATTACATATTTTAATTAATAATAAATAAATACAAATTTCAAATGTTTTTGTTGATTAAATATTAAAAAAAACATGGTGAATATTTAAATGTATTTATATGTATATATTTTAGATTTACTACATTTATTAAAATGTCATAATACATTTGTAAGTTGTATTAATATTTAGCATGTACTATAGTTTAAAACTAACTAAATACAATGAATGCTATATTATTATTTATATTACATTTTTACTTTATATCATTAATATAAATATTTTAAAATTAAAAAAATAGTAACTATGTTGAAATGGCTAGTTATTACAATAATATTACATATTTTAATTAATAATAAATAAATAAAAAATTCTAATGTTTTTGTTATTTAATTATTAAAACAAACATGCAAAGTAATTAATATAATAACTACTAATAAAATACTACAAATCCCATATTTTCCAAGTATCTCGGGCCTCAGAACCAGTAATGTTAATTAATAGTTAAAAAGGTTATTAATGTAGCTATTTTGGGGGATATAAAATCCTGTTAACATAATAAAAAATTATGAAACATTTAAAAGAAACATTCTTAAGTGCAAAATCACAGTCTTGGAATGGAAATTTTGGACTAAAATACTTTTGTTTCTGAAAACATGGCCCAGGACCCACATTGCAGATGGGTCAGATTAGGTCATGCTGCTGCAGAGTGACATCGTGTGTGCGTGCGTGTGTGCGTGTGTGTGTGTGTGTGTGTGTGTTTGTGCTCTCAGCAGTGAGGTGTGGTGCCTTTAGGTGATGCACTTCATTCTGCTGCTGTCTTGTTGTGACAGGACTTACATTAAATGGAGGGAGTCAGTGACTGAACAGTGACAGGCCCCACCCTGTGTGTGTGTGTGTGTGTGTGCGTGCGTGCGTGTGTGTGTGTGTGTGTGCACAAGCCTGAACGTGAGCCTCCACATTTTTCCCCTCCGTGGGCCATGACAAGTTAGGTGACACGGTGTCCCACTGCTCATCAAGCAGTGGTCATGTTATGTTAATGACAGTCATTTCCATGTACACACACACACACACACACACACTCCATGTATAGCGCTGACATGTTGAAAAAAGGGGCCACTCGAGATCCGCTGATCAATCATGAAGCCATATTCAAAACTGCACTGCATCTTAGATCGGGCAATGAGTGTCTAGTTCCGACCAAACTACAAAACCCAAAACAAGTGAAGTCGGCACGTTGTGTAAATGGTAAATAAAAACAGAATACAATGATTTGCAAATCCTTTTCAACTTATACTCAGTTGAATAGACTGCAAAGACAAGATATTTAGTATTCACCCTGACAAACTTTGTTATTTTTTGCAAATAATCATTAACTTAGAATTTAATGGCAGCAACACATTGCAAAAAAGTTGTCACAGGGGCATTTTTACCACTGTGTTACATGGCCTTTCCTTTTAACAACACTCAGTAAATGTTTGGGAACTGAGGAGACACATTTTTGAAGATTTTCAGCTTAAGTTGTTCAACAGTCCGGGGTCTCCGTTGTGGTACCACGCTATTTTACTACAAAGCCACGCTGTTGTAACACGTGGCTTGGCATTGTCTTGCAAAAATAAGCAGGGGCGTTCATAAAAAAAAAAAAAAGACGTTGCTTGAATGGCAACATATATTGCTCCAAAACCTGTATGTACCTTTCAGCATTAATTGTCATGATCTGTGGTCTAGATTAGGGCTGCAACCAACGATTAATCTGATAATCGATTAATCTGTCGATTATTACCATACCATACCAACTTTATTTATAAAGCCCTTTAAAGACAAGCACAGTTGAAAAACAAAGGGCTATGCACCACAAATAAATGGAGGCAAAGGACAGACTAAAAAATAACATTTAAAACAGAAATAAAAATACACATTTAAAAAGCAAATATAAATTACCCTAAGAACAGTTTGTTAGATAAAAATAGTTTAAAAGTTAAAAACAGTTCAAAAAGTTAAAAGCTAAAAACAGTTTAAAGTCTCATGCTGGGTTAATAGCCAGTGAATAAAAATGGGTTTTAAGAAGGGTCTTAAAAATAGCCAAAGAAGGGGCCTGTCTCACATGGAGAGGGAAATTACTTCGATTAATCGATTAATAATCGGATAAAAGAGACAAACTACATTTCTATCCTTTCCAGTATTTTATTGGAAAAAAAACAGCATACTGGCACCATACTTATTTTGATTATTGTTTCTCAGCGGTTTGTACATGTTGCAGTTTATAAATAAAGGTTTATTAAAAAAAAAAAATTTAATTAAAATTTAAAATTGCCTATGCGCATAGCATAGATCCAACGAATCGATGACTAAATTAATCGCCAGCAATTTTTATAATCAATTTTAATCGATTTAATCGATTTGTTGTTGCAGCCCTAGTCTAGATCATGTTTTGTTTGTTTGGTTATGTTCTGTTGGTTTTTGGACTCCACTAGTTCCTGTTTTTGTGCACTCTTGTTTGTTTTGGTTTCCATGACTACTCGTTCGTTTCACCTGCCCTATGCACGCACCTTTTCTAATCAGGAGTTTACTATTTAAGCCTGTCGTTGTCAGTTAGTCGGTCTGGCGACATAAATAAATAAATGATAAATGGGTTATACTTGTATAGCGCTTTTCTACCTTCAAGGTACTCAAAGCGCTTTGACAGTATTACCACATTCACCCATTCACACACACATTCACACACTGATGACGGGAGCTGCCATGCAAGGCGCTAACCAGCAGCCATCAGGAGCAAGGGGTGAAGTGTCTTGCCCAAGGACACAACGGACGTGACTAGGATGGTAGAAGGTGGGGATTGAACCCCAGTAACCAGCAACACTCCGATTGCTGACACGGCCACTCTACCAACTTCGCCACGCCGTCCCCATTGATAGTTTCATGCTTGTGTTCATTTCGTGCTCTGCTCATGTCATAGTTCATGCTGCTCTCTTCAAGCCACATGTAAGTGTTGTTTGTTTTATGTTCATAGTTTACGTTAAAGTGTTGGTTTTGTTCCCTGCGCCAAGTTCGTGCCTTCGCCTTGTGCGCCTTTTTGTCTTGTACTCTGTTGAGTTATAATCATAATTAAAAATGTTCCTACCTTCTACCGCTGTCCGGTCTAGTCCGTTTGCATCCCGGGAGAACAAATCTCGCAGCAAGCTGCGAAAAAGTCCACGCCCTGACATTAATGGTGCCTTCACAGTTACCCATGTTACCCATGCATTGGGCACTAATACACCCCCTCAATTTTGCGCCTATAACAATCCGGATGGTTCTTTTCCTCTGTGGTCCGGAGGACACGACATCCACAGTTTCCAAAAACAATATGAAATGTGGACTCGTCAGACCACAGAACACTTTTCCACTTTGCATCAGTCCATCTTAGATGAGCTCGGGCCCAGCGAAGCCGGCGGCGTTTTTTGGGTGTTGTTGATAAATGGCTTTCGGCTTTGAGTTTTAACTTGCACTTACAGATGTAGCGATGAATTGTAGTTACTGACAGTGGTTTTCTGAAGTGTTCCTGAGCCCATGTGGTGATATCCTTTACACACTGATGTCACTTTTTGATGCAGTACCGCCTGAGGGATCGAAGGTCACGGGGCTTAGCTGCTTACGTGCAGTGATTTCTCCAGATTCTCTGAACCTTTTGATGATATTACGGAGCGTAGATGGTGAAATCCCTAAATTCCTTGCAATAGCTGGTTGGGAAATGTTCTTAAACTGTTCAACAATTTGCTCACGCATTTGTTGACAAAGTGGTGACCCTCGCCCCATCCTTGTTTGTGAATGACTGAGCATTTCATGGAATCTACTTTTATACCCAATCATGGCACCCACCTGTTCCCAATTAGCCTGTTCACCTGTGGGATGTTCCAAATAAGTGTTTGATGAGCATTCCTCAACTTTATCAGTATTTTTTGCCACTTGTGCCAGCTTTTTTGAAACACGTTGCAGGCATCAAATTTCAAAAGAGCTAATATTTGCAAAAAATAACTAAGTTTACCAGTTGGAAGGTTGAACAAATGAACCTTTTTGATAGGGACCCAAACAAGTTTTGCATTAAGGCTTATATAACTTTATAGTGACATGCAAAATCGAGTGTCAAATAATAATAATAATAGTTAAAAAATATCAATGGCATATCAAATACAATTTAAATAAAAAATGTAATGCCTCTTTTCTATTTGCAGCCTTCTGAGGTAAATATCAACATTAACTTTTTCCACAGGCTAATAAATTTGAAAATAAAATGATGAATAAACCAACCATTCAGGACTTTAAACTGCTCAGTTTGCAACACACTGATCTAATCTGATGTGCCCAAGCCAGATACCTGCCATCTTTTCTGGGATGCTAGTTCATTAATGTCGGGACTCAGGCTCACCTACTCAGTGGCCTAGTGGTTAGAGTGTCCGCCCTGAGATCGGTAGGTTGT
Source organism: Nerophis lumbriciformis (assembly GCF_033978685.3). Classification (NCBI taxonomy): domain Eukaryota; kingdom Metazoa; phylum Chordata; class Actinopteri; order Syngnathiformes; family Syngnathidae; genus Nerophis; species Nerophis lumbriciformis. The sequence goes on along the minus strand of NC_084574.2, from coordinate 6,170,914 downwards.
GAGTTCAAACCCCGGCCGAGTCATACCAAAGACTATAAAAATGGGACCCATTACCTCCCTGCTTGGCACTCAGCATCAAGGGTTGGAATTGGGGGTTAAATCACCAAAATGATTCCCGGGCGCGGCCACCGCTGCTGCCCACTGCTCCCCTCACCTCCCAGGGGGTGATCAAGGGTGATGGGTCAAATGCAGAGAATAATCTCGCCACACCTAGTGTGTGTGTGACAATCATTGGTACTTTAACTTTAACTTTTTAACTTTTGAGCTGAGGCAACCTTCATTATCGAACAAAGGTGTTCATCAGTCATTATATCTCGTATTCCACTGTCTTGGGGGCACTGCTTTTAACGTCCTCTACGAGCTGACGTCACGTCCGCTATTCATCCCTTCTAACAACCTGCCCGCCCAGTCACAAGATATGAGCGGCTCCTGTACGCACACACACACGTAAATGCAAAGCATACTTCATCAACAGCGATACAGTTTACACTGAGAGTGGTCGTATAAGCAACTTTAATATTGTTACAAATATACGCCACACTGTGAATCCACACCAAACAAGAATGACAAACACATTTTGGGAGAACATCCGCACAATAACACAACTTAAACACAACAGAACAAATACCCAGAATCCTTTGCAGTACTAACTCTTCCGGGACGCTAGAATATACACCCCCGCTACCTCCAAACCCCGCCGCCCACCCACACACACATACACACACCTTGTAGCGTCTAACAATGTTAAAGATCAAGTATGCGTTGCATTCACTTGTATGTGCGTGCCAAAGCCGCACATATTATGTAACTGAGCCAGCACTCGTTGGACTGGACGAAAAGGGGACGTTACAATTCTAGGGAGGGGCACTGAAATTCGGGAGTCTCCCGGGAGGTTTGGCAAGTATGAGAATTAGCGGTGTACCGCGGGACCGCCGCTGTATATAATCGGCGGGCCAGCTCTAGTGTTAATTTGATATCACCTCACGGGCCAAGTGAAATTACACGGCGGGCCAAATTTGGCCCGCGGGCCAGAGTTTGACACCCGTGTCCTAAATGTTCTCAGTAAGATATTACAGCTTGTTGCTGAGATTTGATGACCTATATTGAGTAAAACATGCTTGAAACTAGAATATCAAGTGTTGCAAAGCTGTGTCATCAACACTCACAAGTATAAAACTACTTTTTTAAAGTCATCATTTCTTATTTCAAGCATGAATGATTTTTGACACAATTGTGTCTCATAATTAAAACAGATGACAGCCAAATGGACTTTGCTGTTTTATTTTCAATGAAACAATAGAAAATAGGTACTCATATAGTAGTACAGTTGGCACAGTACAGTAAACTGACAGTTAATATTTAAACATTTAACATTTCTAACAATTTTGAACAGAAATAGTTCATGCACATTCAGGTAAATTCCTCAAAATTACAATAAATTTTTTTTTTGGCCGGGCTGTACATATTGGCACTAATTGACTGAAAGAGCACGCACTTGGCGCGATGATGTCATGTTGTCGATGGAAAAATGCATTTTTAGACAATATGATTTGCCTGAGCGGCTAGGAGACCCCGAGAGTAACAAGCGCTTGCCTTGTTGCCTTTCCATTAAGAACAATAAATTAGTTTTTAGTATAAGTTTGCTGGTTTCAAGAAATGTAATGCCGAGCGCATATCATTATGTCAAGATAATGGCACTAGCACTAGAATACTTTTCAACATATTGAGCAAAAAGGTCTCTTTTTTTCTATCAAGAAAAGTGCACTTGTTATTAGTGAGAATATACTTATTTTAAGCTATTTTGGGTTCATTGAGGTTAGCTACCGTATTTTTTGGACTATAAGTCGCATTTTTTTTCATAGTTTGGCCGGGGGTGCGACTTATACTCAGGAGCGACTTATGTGTGAAATGATTAACACATTATAATATTATTGATCTCATTCACGTAAGAGACTAGACGTATAAGATTTCATGGGATTTAGCGATTAGGAGTGACAGATTGTTTGGTAAACGTATAGCATGTTCTATATGTTATAGTTATTTGAATGACTCTTACCATAATATGTTACGTTAACATACCAGTTGGTTATTTATGCCTCATATAACGTACACTTATTCAGCCTGTTGTTCACTATTCTTGATTTATTTTGAATTGCCTTTCAAATGTCTATTCTTGCTGTTGGCTTTTATCAAATAAAGTTCCCCCCAAAAATGCGACTTATATGTTTTTTTCCTTCTTTATTATGCATTTTCGGCAGGTTCGACTTATACTCCAGAGCGACTTATACTCCGAAAAAAAAGGTAATTTTACTTGTTTTGGAAAGACTTGACAAGCTGAATTTTCTTGTTCTATTGGCGGATAATTTAGCTTAGTTCAAGTAAAATACCCCTCATTTTTGTATTTTTTTTCTTCTTTTTGAACACTGACTTTTTGCAGTGCAAAAATAACACTTTTTGGCCCACTTCTGCTCCATGGCTTAGTCACAGAGTGGGCTGTAGAAAAGACAGAATAGGTCTTCCATTGTTGATTACTTTGTGGACTTCTTTGTAGAATCATTAGCGGCTGATGTTGTCCCACCCTGCGCCGTAGTGACTAGCGGACATTATTTGTTGTGTAGAAATGGACACTGTCGAACACACGCGCGCACACAAACACACACGTTGATGTTATTATCCTCCTCTTCTGCTGCATAAATGAGTTTGCTACCGACTCCATTAAAACCCGAGCCGACCTCTCCCGAGACGCCCGCCGTCCTATTTTGCATGCTCGCTACAGCCAGTCGCTCCGCAGAACCCGAGGACCCTCCTCCATCGCCGGCGTCCCCCCGGCGGAGCGTGCGATAAGTGGGCAGATGACATTCACGGGAGGGAGGCTGGGAGGAAGTGACTCTCCTCCGTATCCTCCGAAGCTCGCCCGTCACGGGCGGCCAGGCGATATTGCCGGCGACACGTGCAAATCAGCTGCAAATGGCCGCTAATTTGATTGACATCTGGGCCGCTGTCACCCGGTGACGGCGGCCCAGATGAGTGCACAAAGAGCCAGCTTTCGGCTAAATCACTTCTTGTCCTTTGGGGGGGTCTTCTCCTCCTCCTCCTCCTCGTCTCCATCCTCCCTCCCCACCCACCGACCGCCGAGCCACTCGCCAGATTCTAATTGCGTGTGTCCTTCCTCTCGCTGCAATTTTCCCATTACCGCCACAAGAGCGGGCGCACAGCTCATTTGAAGCCAGCTTGTCTTCCTAAACACGCACCCCCCCACCACTTAACCCCTCGCTGCCTGGAAGTACCTTCACATTGTCAGCGTTTCAAAGATGTCCCTTCCGCAAAATGTATTTCTATAGATTTATTTCTTAACCCCATCTCTAAGGGTTGCTTAGCAGGTGAAGTGTGTCTCTCTTTACTAGCTTCGTCGAAGCATGTTGCTTTTGTAGCTGTTTCAGCAGATTTGAATTGCTAGGATAGGATCTTTGATCTAAGACACAACGTACATTCAACTAAAATGTGCTTTTCTTTGTGGTCGACAAAAGAAAAGTATTGAGAATATCTCAATTAAGAGTTGGACAATATCGGAATATCGGATATCGGCAAAAAAGCCATTATCGGACATCCCTAGTTTCAAGTCAACTCATCATGCTTAATTTATTACAGCTTTTGGGAAGCCTGTAGTTGATTTTTATTATGTAAATGTTATATTTTTATCAACATGTGATAGCAGGGACCCTGCCATTCAAAACTAGGCTGCTGCATTACTAATGATTAATGTAACTATAGCTGAAAAAATAGTACAATAGCTATAGGAGAGACTATTCATCCCTGAACACCATGGAGTTCATGTAGGCTTAATGATGCACTTACATTATTATATCAACTATCAGAGACAGAAACTCTTCATTAAACATAATGTCCTTTTTTGCTGCTTCAACACAGCTCAATCAACACAGAAAAAGGTCAAGTGAAATAAGAGACAGACAGGGCTTTGCTGTCCATAACACACACACACACACACCGCAAAATGAGCGGCAGAAGGAGCCGTCGTATTTGTCATAGGACACGCACGAAGTGCAGACCTGTGCTAATGTGTGCGTGGACAAACTGTAGGCTTTGACTGTGTGGATTATTTTGAGTCTTTCTTTCATTTTAAAGTGGTGGTTGTATTAGATTACTGGTAGAAGGAGCCGCCATATTTATTGTAGCACACGTACAAAGTGCATAGATGTGTTCAAGGGTAAGCAAACATACTGCCTGCTTTGACTTTGTGGAATTTTTGGAGTCTTTATATTTCTTTGTATTACACAAGGTGGTTGTCATCGTTAATAACTGGCAGGAGGAACTGTCATGCCTATCATAGGACATGTATGTAGTGCAGACATGTGCTCATGTGTTAGTCAACGTAGTGTAGGCTTTGATTTTGTGGATTATTTTGAGTCTTTCTATTATGCAAGGTGGCAGTGACAATAGATAACTTAGACTTAGAAACACTTTAAATGATCCACAAGGGAAATTGATTGATGCCTATTTTTGTTGTGCAATGTGGCTATCATAAGTAACCATCGATGAGAACAGTTGTATTCATCACAGGACATGTACAAAGTGCAGGCATGTGCTCATGTGTGAGTCGACATACTGTAGGCTTTGATTTTGTGGATTATTTTGAGTCTTTCTATTATGCAAGGTGGTAATTATAATTAATAACTGGCAGGAGGAGTCGTAATATTTATCATGGGACACGTAAGTAGTGCACACATTCTCATGTGTAAATCAACATACTGTAGGCTTTGATTTTGTGGATTATTTTGAGTCTTTCGATTATGCAAAGCGGCAGTTATAATAAATAACTGGCAGAAGGAGCCGTAATATTTATCATGGGACACGTAAGTAGTGCACACATGCTCATGTGTAAATCAACATACTGTACGCTTTGATTTTGTGGATTATTTTGAGTCTTTCTATTATGCAAGGTGGCAGTGACAATAGATAACTGAGACAAACGTTAATGATCCACAAGGGAAATTGATTGATGCCTATTTTTGTTGTGTAATGTGGCTATCATAAGTAATTATCGACGGGATTCTAATTGCGTGTGTCCTTCCTCTCGCTGCAATTTTCCCATTACCGCCACAAGAGCGGGCGCACAGCTCATTTGAAGCCAGCTTGTCTTCCTAAACACGCACCCCCCCACCACTTAACCCCTCGCTGCCTGGAAGTACCTTCACATTGTCAGCGTTTCAAAGATGTCCCTTCCGCAAAATTTATTTCTATAGATTTATTTCTTAACCCCATCTCTAAGGGTTGCTTAGCAGGTGAAGTGTGTCTCTCTTTACTAGCTTCGTCGAAGCATGTTGCTTTTGTAGCTGTTTCAGCAGATTTGAATTGCTAGGGTAGGATCTTTGATCCAAGACACAACTTACATTCAACTAAAATGTTCTTTTCTTTGTGGTCGACAAAAGAAAAGTATTGAGAATATCTCCATGTTAAGAAACAAGGAGCAGCAATTGAAACAGACACAGTGTGACTCATGTGTGAGTTTTATTTTGTGGATTATTTTGAGTCTTTCGATTATGCAAGGCGGCAGTTGAATTGCTAGGATAGGATCTTTGATCCAAGACACAACTTACATTCAACTAAAATGTTCTTTTCTTTGTGGTCGACAAAAGAAAAGTATTGAGAATATCTCCATGTTAAGAAACAAGGAGCAGCAATTGAAACAGACACAGTGTGACTCATGTGTGAGTTTTATTTTGTGGATTATTTTGAGTCTTTCGATTATGCAAGGCGGCAGTTGAATTGCTAGGATAGGATCTTTGATCCAAGACACAACTTACATTCAACTAAAATGTTCTTTTCTTTGTGGTCGACAAAAGAAAAGTATTGAGAATATCTCCATGTTAAGAAACAAGGAGCAGCAATTGAAACAGACACAGTGTGACTCATGTGTGAGTTTTATTTTGTGGATTATTTTGAGTCTTTCGATTATGCAAGGCGGCAGTTGAATTGCTAGGATAGGATCTTTGATCTAAGACACAACTTACATTCAACTAAAATGTTCTTTTCTTTGTGGTCGACAAAAGAAAAGTATTGAGAATATCTCCATGTTAAAAAACAAGGAGCAGCAATTGAAACAGACACAGTGTGACTCATGTGTGAGTTTTATTTTGTGGATTATTTTGAGTCTTTCGATTATGCAAGGCGGCAGTTGAATTGCTAGGATAGGATCTTTGATCTAAGACACAACTTACATTCAACTAAAATGTTATTTTCTTTGTGGTCGACAAAAGAAAAGTATTGAGAATATCTCCATGTTAAGAAACAAGGAGCAGCAATTGAAACAGACACAGTGTGACTCATGTGTGAGTTTTATTTTGTGGATTATTTTGAGTCTTTCGATTATGCAAGGCGGCAGTTGAATTGCTAGGATAGGATCTTTGATCCAAGACACAACTTGCATTCAACTAAAATGTTCTTTTCTTTGTGGTCGACAAAAGAAAAGTATTGAGAATATCTCCATGTTAAGAAACAAGGAGCAGCAATTGAAACAGACACAGTGTGACTCATGTGTGAGTTTTATTTTGTGGATTATTTTGAGTCTTTCGATTATGCAAGGCGGCAGTTGAATTGCTAGGATAGGATCTTTGATCTAAGACACAACTTACATTCAACTAAAATTTTCTTTTTTTTGTGGTCGACAAAAGAAAAGTATTGAGAATATCTCCATGTTAAGAAACAAGGAGCAGCAATTGAAACAGACACAGTGTGACTCATGTGTGAGTTTTATTTTGTGGATTATTTTGAGTCTTTCGATTATGCAAGGCGGCAGTTATAATAAATAACTGGCAGAAGGAGCCGTGATATTTATCATGGGACACGTAAGTAGTGCAGACATGTGCTCATGTGTGAGTGGACATACTGCAGGCTTTGATTTTGTGGATTATTTTGAGTGTTTCCTATTATGCAAGGTGGTAGATATAATAAGTAACTGGCAGAAGGAGCAATAATATTTATCATGGGACACGTAAGTAGTGCACACAATCTCATGTGTAAATCAACATACTGTAGGCTTTGATTTTGTGGATTATTTTGAGGCTTTCTATTATGCTAAGCGGTAGTCATAATAAATAACTGGCAGAAGGAGCCGTGATATTTATCATGGGACACGTAATTAGTGCAGACATGTGCTCATGTGTGAGTGGACATAATGCAGGCTTTGATTTTGTGGATTATTTTGAGTTTTTCTATTATGCAAGGTGGCAGTGACAATAGATAACTAAGACAAACGTTAATGATCCACAAGGGAAATTGATTGATGCCTATTTTTGTTGTGTAATGTGGCTATCATAAGTAATTATCGACAGTTGTATCATCATCACAGGACACGTACAAAGTGCAGGCATGTGCTCATGTGTGAGTCGACATAATGTAGGCTTTGATTTTGTGGATTATTTTGAGTCTATATAATTCTATTATGCAAGGTGTTAGTTATCAATAATAACTGGCATGAGCAGCAATTGAAATAGACACAGTGTGACTCGTGTGTGAGTTTTATTTTGTGGATTATTTTGAGTCTTTCGATTATGCAAGGCGGCAGTTATAATAAATAACTGGCAGAAGGAGCCGTGATATTTATCATGGGACACGTAAGTAGTGCAGACATGTGCTCATGTGTGAGTGGACATACTGCAGGCTTTGATTTTGTGGATTATTTTGAGTTTTTCCTATTATGCAAGGTGGTAGTTATAATAAGTAACTGGCAGAAGGAGCAATAATATTCATCATGGGACATGTAAGTAGTGCACACATTCTCATGTGTAAATCAACATACTGTAGGCTTTGATTTTGTGGATTATTTTGAGTCTTTCGATTATGCAAGGCGGCAGTTATAATAAATAACTGGCAGAAGGAGCCGTAATATTTATCATGGGACACGTAAGTAGTGCACACATGCTCATGTGTAAATCAACATACTGTAGGCTTTGATTTTGTGGATTATTTTGAGTCTTTCTATTATGCAAGGTGGCAGTGACAATAGATAACTTAGACAAACGTTAATGATCCACAAGGGAAATTGATTGATGCCTATTTTTGTTGTGTAATGTGGCTATCATAAGTAATTATCGACGGGAACTGTTGTATCATCATCACAGGACAAAGTGCAAAAGTGCAGGCATGTGCTCATGTGTGAGTCGACATACTGTACGCTTTGATTTTGTGGATTATTTTGAGTCTATATAATTCTATTATGCAAGGTGTTTGTTATCAATAATAACTGGGAGGGGCAGCAATTGAAACAGACACAGTGTGACTCATGTGTGAGTTTTATTTTGTGGATTATTTTGAGTCTTTCGATTATGCAAGGCGGCAGTTATAATAAATAACTGGCAGAAGGAGCCGTGATATTTATCATGGGACACGTAAGTAGTGCAGACATGTGCTCATGTGTGAGTGGACATACTGCAGGCTTTGATTTTGTGGATTATTTTGAGTTTTTCCTATTATGCAAGGTGGTAGATATAATAAGTAACTGGCAGAAGGAGCAATAGTATTTATCATGGGACACGTAAGTAGTGCAGACATTCTCATGTGTAAATCAACATACTGTAGGCTTTGATTTTGTGGATTATATTGAGTCTTTCGATTATGCAAGGCGGCAGTTATAATAAATAACTGGCAGAAGGAGCCGTGATATTTATCATGGGACACGTAAGTAGTGCAGACATGTGCTCATGTGTGAGTGGACATACTGCAGGCTTTGATTTTGTGGATTATTTTGAGTTTTTCCTATTATTCAAGGTGGTAGATATAATAAGTAACTGGCAGAAGGAGCAATAGTATTTATCATGGGACATGTAAGTAGTGCACACATTCTCATGTGTAAATCAACACACTGTAGGCTTTGATTTTGTGGATTATTTTGAGTCTTTCGATTATGCAAGGCGGCAGTTATAATAAATAACTGGCAGAAGGAGCCGTGATATTTATCATGGGACACGTAAGTAGTGCAGACATGTGCTCATGTGTGAGTGGACATACTGCAGGCTTTGATTTTGTGGATTATTTTGAGTTTTTCCTATTATGCAAGGTGGTAGATATAATAAGTAACTGGCAGAAGGAGCAATAGTATTTATCATGGGACATGTAAGTAGTGCACACATTCTCATGTGTAAATCAACATACTGTAGGCTTTGATTTTGTGGATTATTTTGAGTCTTTCGATTATGCAAGGCGGCAGTTATAATAAATAACTGGCAGAAGGAGCCGTGATATTTATCATGGGACACGTAAGTAGTGCACACATGCTCATGTGTAAATCAACATACTGTAGGCTTTGATTTTGTGGATTATTTTGAGTCTTTCTATTATGCAAGGTGGCAGTGACAATAGATAACTTAGACAAACGTTAATGATCCACAAGGGAAATTGATTGATGCCTATTTTTGTTGTGTAATGTGGCTATCATAAGTAATTATCGACAGTTGTATCATCATCACAGGACACGTACAAAGTGCAGGCATGTGCTCATGTGTGAGTCGACATACTGTACGCTTTGATTTTGTGGATTATTTTGAGTCTATATAATTCTATTATGCAAGGTGTTTGTTATCAATAATAACTGGCAGGGGCAGCAATTGAAACAGACACAGTGTGACTCATGTGTGAGTTTTATTTTGTGGATTATTTTGAGTCTTTCGATTATGCAAGGCGGCAGTTATAATAAATAACTGGCAGAAGGAGCCGTGATATTTATCATGGGACACGTAAGTAGTGCAGACATGTGCTCATGTGTGAGTGGACATACTGCAGGCTTTAATTTTGTGGATTATTTTGAGTTTTTCTATTATGCAAGGTGGTAGTTATAATAAGTAACTGGCAGAAGGAGCAATAATATTTATCATGGGACATGTAAGTAGTGCACACATTCTCATGTGTAAATCAACATACTGTAGGCTTTGATTTTGTGGATTATTTTGAGTCTTTCGATTATGCAAGGCGGCAGTTATAATAAATAACTGGCAGAAGGAGCCGTAATATTTATCATGGGACACGTAAGTAGTGCACACATGCTCATGTGTAAATCAACATACTGTAGGCTTTGATTTTGTGGATTATTTTGAGTCTTTCTATTATGCAAGGTGGCAGTGACAATAGATAACTTAGACAAACGTTAATGATCCACAAGGGAAGTTGATTGATGCCTATTTTTGTTGTGTAATGTGGCTATCATAAGTAATTATCGACAGTTGTATCATCATCACAGGACACGTACAAAGTGCAGGCATGTGCTCATGTGTAGGCTTTGATTTTGTGGATTATTTTGAGGCTTTCTATTATGCTAAGCGGTAGTCATAATAAATAACTGGCAGAAGGAGCCGTGATATTTATCATGGGACACGTAATTAGTGCAGACATGTGCTCAAGTGTGAGTGGACATAATGCAGGCTTTGATTTTGTGGATTATTTTGAGTTTTTCTATTATGGAAGGTGGCAGTGACAATAGATAACTGAGACAAACGTTAATGATCCACAAGGGAAGTTGATTGATGCCTATTTTTGTTGTGTAATGTGGCTATCATAAGTAATTATCGACAGTTGTATCATCATCACAGGACACGTACAAAGTGCAGGCATGTGCTCATGTGTGAGTCGACATACTGTAGGCTTTGATTTTGTGGATTATTTTGAGTTTATATAATTCTATTATGCAAGGTGTTTGTTATCAATAATAACTGGCATGAGCAGCAATTGAAATAGACACAGTGTGACTCATGTGTGAGTTTTATTTTGTGGATTATTTTGAGTCTTTCGACTATGCAAGGCGGCAGTTATAATAAATAACTGGCAGAAGGAGCCGTGATATTTATCATGGGACACGTAAGTAGTGCAGACATGTGCTCATGTGTGAGTGGACATACTGCAGGCTTTGATTTTGTGGATTATTTTGAGTTTTTCTATTATGCAAGGTGGTAGTTATAATAAGTAACTGGCAGAAGGAGCAATAATATTCATCATGGGACACGTAAGTAGTGCACACATTCTCATGTGTAAATCAACATACTGTAGGCTTAGATTTTGTGGATTATTTTGAGTCTTTCGATTATGCAAGGCGGCAGTTATAATAAATAACTGGCGGAAGGAGCCGTAATATTTATCATGGGACACGTATGTAGTGCACACATGCTCATGTGTAAATCAACATACTGTAGGCTTTGATTTTGTGGATTATTTTGAGTCTTTCTATTATGCAAGGTGGCAGTGACAATAGATAACTTAGACAAACGTTAATGATCCACAAGGGAAATTGATTGATGCCTATTTTTGTTGTGTAATGTGGCTATCATAAGTAATTATCGACGGGATTCTAATTGCGTGTGTCCTTCCTCTCGCTGCAATTTTCCCATTACCGCCACAAGAGCGGGCGCACAGCTCATTTGAAGCCAGCTTGTCTTCCTAAACACGCACCCCACCCCCCCACTTAACCCCTCGCTGCCCGGAAGTACCTTCACATTGTCAGCGTTTCAAAGATGTCCCTTCCGCAAAATTTATTTCTATAGATTTATTTCTTAACCCCATCTCTAAGGGTTGCTTAGCAGGTGAAGTGTGTCTCTCTTTACTAGCTTCGTCGAAGCATGTTGCTTTTGTAGCTGTTTCAGCAGATTTGAATTGCTAGGATAGGATCTTTGATCCAAGACACAACTTACATTAAACTAAAATGTGCTTTTCTTTGTGGTCGACAAAAGAAAAGTATTGAGAATATCTCCATGTTAAGAAACAAGGAGCAGCAATTGAAACAGACACAGTGTGACTCATGTGTGAGTTTTATTTTGTGGATTATTTTGAGTCTTTCGATTATGCAAGGCGGCAGTTATAATAAATAACTGGCAGAAGGAGCCGTGATATTTATCATGGGACACGTAAGTAGTGCAGACATGTGCTCATGTGTGAGTGGACATACTGCAGGCTTTGATTTTGTGGATTATTTTGAGTTTTTCCTATTATGCAAGGTGGTAGTTATAATAAGTAACTGGCAGAAGGAGCAATAATATTCATCATGGGACATGTAAGTAGTGCACACATTCTCATGTGTAAATCAACATACTGTAGGCTTTGATTTTGTGGATTATTTTGAGTCTTTCGATTATGCAAGGCGGCAGTTATGATAAATAACTGGCAGAAGGAGCCGTGATATTTATCATGGGACACGTAAGTAGTGCAGACATGTGCTCATGTGTGAGTGGACATACTGCAGGCTTTGATTTTGTGGATTATTTTGAGTTTTTCCTATTATGCAAGGTGGTAGATATAAGTAACTGGCAGAAGGAGCAATAGTATTTATCATGGGACATGTAAGTAGTGCACACATTCTCATGTGTAAATCAACACACTGTAGGCTTTGATTTTGTGGATTATTTTGAGTCTTTCGATTATGCAAGGCGGCAGTTATAATAAATAACTGGCAGAAGGAGCCGTGATATTTATCATGGGACATGTAAGTAGTGCAGACATGTGCTCATGTGTGAGTGGACATACTGCAGGCTTTGATTTTGTGGATTATTTTGAGTTTTTCCTATTATGCAAGGTGGTAGGTATAATAAGTAACTGGCAGAAGGAGCAATAGTATTTATCATGGGACATGTAAGTAGTGCACACATTCTCATGTGTAAATCAACACACTGTAGGCTTTGATTTTGTGGATTATTTTGAGTCTTTCGATTATGCAAGGCGGCAGTTATAATAAATAACTGGCAGAAGGAGCCGTGATATTTATCATGGGACACGTAAGTAGTGCAGACATGTGCTCATGTGTGAGTGGACATACTGCAGGCTTTGATTTTGTGGATTATGTTGAGTTTTTCCTATTATGCAAGGTGGTAGTTATAATAAGTAACTGGCAGAAGGAGCAATAATATTTATCATGGGACACGTAAGTAGTGCACACATTCTCATGTGTGAGTGGACATACTGCAGGCTTTGATTTTGTGGATTATTTTGAGTTTTTCCCTATTATGCAAGGTGGTAGTTATAATAAGTAACTGGCAGAAGGAGCAATAATATTTATCATGGGACATGTAAGTAGTGCACACATTCTCATGTGTGAGTGGACATATTGCAGGCTTTGATTTTGTGGATTATTTTGAGTTTTTCCTATTATGCAAGGTGGTAGTTATAATAAGTAACTGGCAGAAGGAGCAATAGTATTTATCATGGGACATGAAAGTAGTGCACACATTCTCATGTGTAAATCTATTGATTTACACATGAGAATGTGTAATAATGTGGATTATTTTGAGGCTTTCTATTATGCTAAGCGGTAGTCATAATAAATAACTGGCAGAAGGAACGTAATATTTATCATGGAGGAGGAGGAACTGTCATGCCTATCATGTAGTGCAGACATGTGCTCATGTGTGAGTCAACATACTGTAGGCTTTGATTTTGGGGTTTATTTTGAGTCTGTTATGCAAGGTGGTTGTTATCATTGTTAACTTGATGGTAAACAATTAATTTGCTAATGATGTATTATTATGACAAAAAAAAATCTAACTTTTTGCTGTCCTTTTCTCCTTTTCCATGTTGCTCCCGTTGCTGTTTCCTGCGCCACCAAAGGTAAGTTCATGTTTTCTTGCCTCCCACTAGATGACGTCTGGCTAACAGGCGCCGACACGCACGTCGCACACTTCATCAGATTTGAATCTCAGCTTAATTTCTCAGCGTCGAGTCTTGTCTTGGCTTTTTCTCCTCCCCTGTCCTCCCACTTCTCCCTGTGCTGTGCGCGATGGCGCCGTTAGATGCCAAACGGGGCGCGGTCACCCATGGTAATAATGTTGTGTGTCACTGGCCATGCGGTTCAACAACACAAGTGCACATGGCAACAACATTTCTCCTCACCTTTCATTGTCTTTGGTCATTTTCTGACACGTGACAGGTGAGCTGAAAGGAAGATTTTTATTTTTTTTGCATTTCCATTTATTAGCAGCACGTAGCTATCGGCGCTAACAGGACAAAACATAGATTGAGGATTTTTTTTTTTAAATGTTGTCGTTACTGTCCACTTGCATTTGGGTGTCTAAAACATACGGTATGAAGGGGATTCATACATTTGTCGCGGTTTACCTGACACATAAAACGTGACAAATTTGAGGCATCCACTTTGGCCGCCACACAGCAGTAAAGCGTTGAATATCTCAAAAGTGTGTTTTGTGGCGATCCCAACTTTGACCACAGCGTCAGTTAATAATAATAATAAAAATAATAATGATAATAATAGATTTTATTTGTAAAAAGCACTTTACATTGAGTAAACAACCTCAAAGTGCTACAGTGTATTAAAAATAAAAATTAAAAAAAATAAAAAGATAATAAAAAATAAATAAAGATAAAACTAGAACAGCCAAATAGATAAAACTAATATGCATATATCTACAAAAAGGCTTTTTAAAAAAAAAAACAACAACGATTTTTAAGCCTTTTTTAAAAACATCCACAGTCTGTGGTGCCCCCAGGTGGTCAGGGAGAGCATTTCACAGACTGGGAGCGGCGGAGCAGAAAGCCCGGTCTCCCATTGTTCGCAGCTTTGTCCTCGGAGGTTACTATGTAAGTTGCTATGTAAAGTGCCGCTTTCTATCATTTTCAGCACACGGCAGTGCAAATTGATTCCTCTCACGCCACATTAATCCTTTTCCTGCTGTACCACCAGGTAAGAAACGTAGGTTTTGCATAATGGATCCCTTTAAAGCAGGGCTGTCAAACTCATTTTAGTTGGGGGGCCACATGGAGAAAAATCTACTCCCCAAGTGGGCCGGACTGGTAAAATCACGGCACGATAACTTAAAAATAAAGACAACTTCAGATTGTTTTTTTTGAGTCTTTAATTTTAAAGCGGTGGTTATAATAGATTGCTGTTAGAAGTAGCCGTCGTAGGACACGTACACAGTGCAGACATGTGCTCATGTGCGAGTTTGATTTTGTGGATTATTTTGAGTCTTTCTATTATGCAAGGCGGTAGTTATAATAAATAACTGGCAGAAGGAGCCGTAGTATTTATCATGGGACACGTAAGTAGCGCAGACATGTGCTCATGTGTGAGTCAACATACTGTAGGCTTTGATTTTGTGGATTGTTTTGAGGCTTTCTATTATGCTAAGTGGTAGTCATAATAAATAACTGGCAGAAGGAGCCGTAGTATTTATCATGGAACACGTAAGTAGTGCAGACATGTGCTCATGTGTGAGTCAACGTACTGTAGGCTTTGATTTTGTGGATTATTTTGAGTCTTTCCATTACGCAAGGTGGTAGTTATAATAAATAACTGGCAGACGGAGCCGTAATATTTATCATGCGACACGTAAATTGTGCAGACATGTGCTCATGTGTGAATCAACACACCGTCGGCTTTGATTTTGTGGATTATTTTGAGTCTATATAATTCTATTATGCAAGGTGTTTGTTATCAATAATAACTGGCAGGAGCACCAATTGAAACATACACAGACATAGTGCATACACGTGTGAGTGGACATTCTGTAGTCTTTGACTGAGTGGATTATTTTAAATCAAAGCCTACAAGTACGTTGACTCACACATGAGCACATGTCTGCACTATATACATGTCCTATGATAAATACTGCGGCTCCTTCTGCCAGTTATTTATTATAACTACCGCCTTGCATAATAGAAAGACTCAAAATAATCCACAGAATCAAACTCACACAGAATGCACAGTGCATTCTGAAAATGTACAAATCATAATGTTGTTGTTTTTTTTACACTTACATGTTGCGGTTGATAGTATTCTATCTTTATTTGTTGTTATTTATACTTTTTGAATAAATGATGTGATGATGTTCATCAGTCAACTCATTGGTGTTAATTTTCAATTTATCAAGATAAAAAATTCATATCAAAATCAATTTAAAAGATGTTATTTATGTAGTTTGATCATTTTCCTCATCTGGTGCACTAATATGTGGTTTATTTTTTTTACACATGTAGCATCATCTACAAAGATACCAAAAATTGCTATTGCGACATCTGGTGGACACATTTAGAACAGCAGTTTCTTTCATTCAAAAGTTTCGGCTCATTTTTATACTTGGCAAACTCATCCCGCGGGCTGGAAAAAAACTGTTTTCCACACCCCTGATTTAAAGGAAGCCACTGAAATGGACTAACGAACATAATCCAACAAATGTTGACCAGAAGTCTGCTGCAAAACTATTTTTGGGAAATGTCAGTTACACAATGTGTGAAAAAATTAAGACACCCTTTGGCATTTGTGACGCCACCTACTGGCTGTGGTCAAAATGCTTTGGAATAAATGCTAGCATACATTTATTTATTTAATATGGATAGTGTCAATGTTTTATAATGTAATATAATATAAGATTAAAAAAAGACTAGATTTTAGGAGAATATACTAAAAACTAGTGAAATGATCCCTCCATGCCGCTAATTAATTTTACTTGATCAGACATCCTAAATTAACATTTATATACCAAGAAATTAGCAGGACTTTTAAAATAGAAATAAGTATTTTATTCTGAAAACAAGCAATATTCAATGAGCATTTCTTCAATCGAGCATCCTCAGGATATAGAATATCTTATTTGAATAGTTACTTTCTCCATTTTAGTATTTTTAAACTAGAATAGACAAAATGCTGAAGTTAGGACTATGATTTACAAAACCCCCAAAACCAGTGAAGTTGTCACGTTGTGTAAATGGTAAATAAAAAGAGAATACAACAAATCCTTTTCAACTTATATTCAATTGAATAGACTGCAAAGACAAGATATTTCATGTTCAAAATGAGAAACTTAAAGGGGAACATTATCACCAGACCTATGTAAGCGTCAATATATACCTTGATGTTGCAGAAAAAAAGACCATATATTTTTTTAACCGATTTCCGAACTCTAAATGGGTGAATTTTGGCGAATTAAACGCCTTTCTAATATTCGCTCTCGGGAAGCAATCCGCCATTTTCTCAAACACCGAGTCAAATCAGCTCTGTTATTTTCCGTTTTTTCGACTGTTTTCCGTACCTTGGAGACATCATGCCTCGTCGGTGTGTTGTCGGAGGGTGTAACAACACCGGATTCAAGTTGCACCAGTGGCCCAAAGATGCCAAAGTGGCAAGAAATTGGACGTTTGTTCCGCACACTTTACCGACGAAAGCTATGCTACGACAGAGATGGCAAGAATGTGTGGATATCCTGCGACACTCAAAGCAGATGCATTTCCAACGATAAAGTCAAAGAAATCTGCCGCCAGACCCCCATTGAATCTGCCGGAGTGTGTGAGCAATTCAGGGACAAAGGACCTCGGTAGCACGGCAAGCAATGGCGGCAGTTTGTTCCCGCAGACGAGCGAGCTAAACCCCCTGGATGTCTTGGCTCACACCGTCCCGAAGATGATCAAGAGAAGAATATCGACCCTAGCATCCCTGGCCTGCTGACATGAGGGTATGTCTACAGAATATATTAATTGATGAAAACTGGGCTGTCTGCACTGTCAAAGTGCATGTTGTTGCCAAATGTATTTCATATGCTGTAAACCTAGTTCATAGTTGTTAGTTTCCTTTAATGCCAAACAAACACATACCAATCGTTGGTTAGAAGGCGATCGCCGAATTCGTCCTCGCTTTCTCCCGTGTCGCTGGCTGTCGTGTCGTTTTCGTCAATTTCGCTTGCATACGGTTCAAACCGATATGGCTCAATAGCTTCAGTTTCTTCTTCAATTTCGTTTTCGCTACCTGCCTCCACACTACAACCATCCGTTTCAATACATGCGTAATCTGTTGAATCGCTTAAGCCGCTGAAATCCGAGTCTGAATCCGAGCTAATGTCGCTACCTTGCTGTTCTATCCGCCATGTTTGTTTGTGTTGGCTTCACTATGTGACGTCACAGGAAAATGGACGGGTGTATATAACGATGGTTAAAATCAGGCACTTTGAAGCTTTTTTTAGGGATATTGCGTGATGGGTAAAATTTTGAAAAAAACTTCGAAAAATATAATAAGCCACTGGGAACTGATTTTTAATGGTTTTAACCCTTCTGAAATTGTGATAATGTTCCCCTTTAATTGTTTTTTGCAAATAACCATTACCGTATTTTTCGGACTATAAGTCGCACCGGCCGAAAATGCAAAATTAATTGCCAATAGAACAAGAACATTTGGCTTGTCAAGACTTTCCAAAACAAGTAAAATTAGCTAACCTCAATGAACCCAAAAATACCTTAAAATAAGTATATTCTCACTAATAACAAGTGCACTTTTCTTGGTAGAAAAAAATATATATATCTTTTTGCTCAATATGTTGAAAAATATTCTTAAATGAAGTAAATGCTAGTGCCATTATCTTGACATAATGATATGCGCTCGGCATTACATTTCTTGAAACCAGCAAACTTATACTAAAAACTAATTTATTGTTCTTAATGGAAAGGCAACAAGGCAAGCGCTTGTTACTCTCGGGGTCTCCTAGCTGCTCAGGCAAATCATATTGTCTAAAAATGCATTTTTCCATGGATAACATGACATCATCGCGCCAAGTGCGTGCTCTTTCAGTCAATTAGTGCGCATATATACAGCCCAAAACACTTAAAACAAGTAAAACACTCTAACATAAAATCTGCTTAGTGAGAAGAATTATCTTATCAGACAGAAAATAAGCAAATATCACCCTTATTTGAGATATTTCATCTTACTTAGATCTCAGTTTTTGCAGTGTATTTTTTTTCCGCACAACTGTAGGGGAAGGGAAGAGGAGCGGCAGGTCCACTCCATTCCTCAGGGGGTATTAAGAGAACGCCACACACACATATATATATACATAATCTTGGACATAAAACCTTGTCTTTGCCTGGTAAAACCTCCTCCTTTACACTTCTTTTTCCAAGGGAGCCTGAAGAGACGTCGGCAGGAAACAAGCTTGTCCATTAGTCAGCTGCTGTGCTGGTCTGAAGACGCCACCCTCCTGGCCCTTAATGGCCTCTCCGCAATAATTGCTACCTGCGCCTGTTCTGTTCCCATTCATTACCACGTGACATGCTTTCACTGGAGCCACCGCTTCATGCTCGCAGTTAGAGCCTCTCAGCGCTGCTCCGCTTTGTGCCGCGCGAGCGCCAGCAGTGAGCTTCTTTTTTTTTTACTCCTTACGCTTCTTTGGTTTCCTTCTTGAAGATTCGGCCGGGGGTCACTTCTACGGAGCCCCTGGCTCCTAGCACAGGAGTTGCTAATGGTGTGATGGCGCTAAATGTTTTGGTACTCTATGAAAAGTTCCGACATGTTTGCTTATGTCACAATTAGGGTCCCCGTAAGTGTGTGTGTGTGTGTAAGACAGGTATGAATGAGGGTCTCGTCTCAGGTTAATGGAAAACATCACACTGCAAAAACTGAAATCTAAGTAAGATGAAATATCTCAAATAAGGGTGATATTTGCTTATTTTCTGTCTGATAAGATCATTCTTCTCAGTATAAAACTACTTTTTTAAAGTAATAATTTCTTATTTCAAGCATGAAAAAGACAATTGTGTCTCATAATTAAAACAGATGACAGCCAAATGGACTTTATATATATATGCGCACTAATTGACTGAAAGAGCACGCACTTGGCGCGATGATGTCATGTTATCCATGGAAAAATGCATTTTTAGACCATATGATTTGCCTGAATGGCTATTACAGGGGTCGGCAACCCGCGGCTCCGGAGCCGCATGCGGCTCTTTGATCACTCTGATGCGGCTCAGCAGCTTACTTGCCGAACCCCTGATTTTCCCGTGAGACTTCCGGATTTTTAGATGCTTTTAGATCTGTCTGCTGCGTTCGACACCGTCGACCACGCCTCCTTAATCACTCGTCTTGAGAACTGTGTGGGCATTAAGGGCGTCGCCCTCAACTGGTTCCGGTCGTACCTAACCGACAGGAGTTTTTGTGTAAAAGTAGACAGTTTTATGTCGTCCACAGCTCCTTTACCACATGGGGTCCCCCAGGGCTCAATCCTTGCCCCAATTTTATTTGCGCTTTACCTTCTCCCCCTTGGTTCTATTTTTAGGAAGTACAGTATTGCATTTCATTTTTATGCCGATGATTGCCAGATTTATTTTCCCATGGCACAAAATAACACGGTTCAACGTCTTATTGACTGCCTGCACGACATCAAAGTCTGGCTTTCAGCTAACTTCCTGAGCCTAAATGAAGACAAAACAGAAGTTATGTTGTTCGGTCCAAGTCGCTCTCCCTCCCCCAACGTTGACCTCGGCACTCTGACCCCGTATCTCAGCGACTCTGTCACAAACCTGGGGGTAAAGTTTGACTCAGATTTTAAATTCGAAAAACAAATCAGCAGCGTCGTTCAAAAAAGCTTTTATCAATTACGCCAAATAGCGAAAGTGAAACCGCTTCTATCAAGACATGATCTTGAGAAATTAATCCACGCCTTTATCTCGACTCGTCTTGATTATTGTAATGCCCTGTATGTTGGCATTAGCCAGGCCTCCCTCGCCCGCCTGCAGCTCGTGCAGAACTCTGCTGCTCGTCTGCTAACACAGACCCGCAGACGTGAGCACATCACCCCTATTTTAGCGTCCCTTCACTGGCTCCCTGTGCGTTACCGAATACATTTTAAACTCCTTTTATTTGTTTTTAAATGTCTAAACAACCTCGCGCCAACCTATCTCTCCGACCTCCTTCAGCCTTACTGCCCCACCCGATCCTTAAGATCAGCCGATCAGCTGCTGTTGACGGTCCCTGACACAAGGCTGAAGCTTAGAGGTGACAGAGCTTTCGCCGTTGCTGCCCCCAAGCTCTGGAACGACCTACCCCTGAGTGTTAGACAAGCCTCCTCTCTTCCTGCTTTTAAATCTCTCTTAAAAACATACTTTTATTCCATGGCTTTTAACACTGAGTGATATCCATCCTGCAATGGCGCCCCATAATACACCTGCTGTGATCCTGTTTTTATGTTTTTATGTTTTTATTCATTCTATTTTAATTATTTATTTTTTATCGTGTTCTGTTTGTGTTGTGTTGTGTTTGCTCGGTACTCGTTTTATCTTTTAACCTGCTCATTGTACAGCACTTTGGCTACCCCTGTGGTAAATTTTAAATGTGCTCTATAAATAAAGTTGATTTGATTTGATTCAGTGCCTCTCGCAGAAAACTACCGGGATTAATATTCACAGATTTTCACCCTTACAGATATAATAAGGGCATGCCATGATGGTACAGCATTTGGCGCCCTCTACAGTCTGTATTGACAGAGTGCCAGCACAACCATTTGTAACACAGTATGCATCTTCTGCTTGCACACGTACGTGACAGCAAGACATGCTTGGTCAACAGCCACACAGGTTACACTGACGGTGGCCACATAAAACAACTTTAACACTCTTACTAATAATGCGCCACACTTTGAACCAAAACCAAACAAGAATGACAAACACATTTCGGGAGAACATCTGCACCTTAACACAACATGAACACAACAGAACAAATACCCAGAATCCCATGGAGCCCTGACTCTTCCGGGCTACATTATACACCCCTGCTACCACCAAACCCCGCCCCCACCCCAACCCTGCTCCCTCACACATCAACCCCCCCCTCTGTGCGTCGGTTGAGGTGGGCGGGGTTTGGTAGGGGGAGGGGGGGGTGTATAATGTATCCCGGAAGAGTTAGGGCTGCATGGGATTCTGGGTATTTGTCCTGTTGTGTTTATGTTGTGTTACGGTGCAGATGTTCTCCCGAAATGTGTTTGTCATTCTTGTTTGGTGTGGGTTCACAGTGTGGCGCATTATTAGTAAGAGTGCTAAAAACAACGTTTGGCTGATTAGGCACGCTGGTTGTAGCGGGTGCTAAATGCTGTACCATCACGGCACGCATGACGCTGACAAGCGCCATTCAGATAAAACCCGCGTTTTTTTTTTTTTTGCAAATAATCATTAACTTTAGAATTTGATGCCAGCAACACGTGACAAAGAAGTTGGGAAAGGTGGCAATAAATACTGATAAAGTTGAGGAATGCTCATCAAACACTTATTTGGAACATCCCACAGGTGAGCAGGCTAATTGGGAACAGGTGGGTGCCATGATTGGGTATAAAAGTAGATTCCATGAAATGCTCAGTCATTCACAAACAAGGATGGGGCGAGGGTCACCACTTTGTCAACAAATGCGTGAGCAAATTGTTGAACAGTTTAAGAAAAACCTTTCTCAACAAGCTATTGCAAAGAATTTAGGGGTTTCACCATCTACGGTCCGTAATATCATCAAAGGGTTCAGAGAATCTGGAGAAATCACTGCACGTAAGCAGCTAAGCCCGTGACCTTCGATCCCTCAGGCTGTACTGCATCAACAAGCGACATCAGTGTGTAAAGGATATCACCACATGGGCTCAGGAACATTTCATAAACCCACTGTCAGTAACTACAGTTGGTCGCTACATCTGTAAGTGCAAGTTCAAACTCTCCTATGCAAGGCGAAAACCGTTTATCAACAACACCCAGAAACGCCGTCGGCTTCGCTGGGCCTGAGCTCATCTAAGATGGACTGATACAAAGTGGAAAAGTGTTCTGTGGTCTGACGAGTCCACATTTCAAATTGTTTTTGGAAACTGTGGACGTCGTGTCCTCCGGACCAAAGAGGAAAAGAACCATCCGGATTGTTATAGGCGCAAAGTGTAAAAGCCATCATGTGTGATGGTATGGGGGTGTATTAGTGCCCAAGACATGGGTAACTTACACATCTGTGAAGGCGCCATTAATGCTGAAAGGTACATACAGGTTTTGGAGCAACATATGTTGCCATCCAAGCAACGTTACCATGGACGCCCCTGCTTATTTCAGCAAGACAATGCCAAGCCACGTGTTACATAAACGTGGCTTCATAGTAAAAGAGTGCGGGTACTAGACTGGCCTGCCTGTAGTCCAGACCTGTCTCCCATTGAAAATGTGTGAAGCCTAAAATAGCACAACGGAGACCCCCGGACTGTTGAACAACTTAAGCTGTACATCAAGCAAGAATGGGAAAGAATTCCACCTGAGAAGCTTAAAAAAATGTGTCTCCTCAGTTCCCAAACGTTTACGGAGTGTTGTTAAAAGGAAAGGCCATGTAACACAGTGGTGAACATGCCCTTTCCCAACTACTAATTCTAAGTTAATTATTATTTGCAAAAAAAAAAACTAAGTTTATGAGTTTGAACATCAAATATGTTGTCTTTGTAGTGCATTCAACTGAATATGGGTTGAAAAGGATTTGCAAATCATTGTATTCCGTTTATATTTACATCTAACACAATTTCCCAACTCATATGGAAACGGGGTTTGTATAAGTTTGCAGGTTTCAAGAAATGTAATGCCGAGCGCATATCATTATGTCAAGATAATGGCACTAGTATTTAAGAATATTTTTCAACATATTGAGCAAAAAGTTAATATTTAAACATTTAACATTTCTAACTATTTTGAACAGAAATAGTTCATGCACATTCAGATAAATCCTTCAAAATTACAATTAAAAAAAATTTGGCTGTATATATGCGCACTAATTGACTGAAAGAGCACGCACTTGGCGCAATGATGTCATGTTATCCATGGAAAAATGCATTTTTAGACAATATGATTTGCCTGAGCGGCTAGGAGACCCCGAGAGTAACAAGCGCTTGCCTTGTTGCCTTTCCATTAAGAACAATAAATTAGTTTTTAGTATAAGTTTGCTGGTTTCAAGAAATGTAATGGCGAGCGCATATCATTATGTCAAGATAATGGCACAAGCATTTACTTCATTTAAGAATATTTTCCAACATATTGAGCAAAAAGGTCTCTTTTTTTTCTACCAAGAAAAGTGCACTTGTTATTAGTCAGAATATACTTATTTTAAGGTATTTTTGGGTTCATTGAGGTTAGCTAATTTTACTTGTTTTGGAAAGTCTTGACAAGCCAAATTTTCTTGTTCTATTGGCAAATAATTTTGGCATTTTCGGCCGGTGCGACTTTTCTCCGGAGCGACTTATAGTCCGAAAAATACGGTAATGGTTATTTGCAAAAAACAATTAAAGGGGAACATTATCACAATTTCAGAATGGTTAAAACCATTAAAAATCAGTTCCCAGTGGCTTATTATAAAAAGGTCTCTTTTTTTCTACCAAGGAAAGTGTACTTGTTACTAGTGAGAATATACTTATTTTAAGGTATTTTTGGGTTCTTTGAGGTTAGCTAATTTTACTTGTTTTGGAAAGTCTTGACCAGCCAAATTTTCTTGTTCTATTGGCAGATAATTTTGCTTAATTCAAATAAAATACCCCTCATTTTTGTATTTTTTTTTCTTGTTTTTGAACACTTACTTTTCGCATTTTACTGTGGGGAATAAGAAAATAAAGCGTAACTATTACTACAACATCTGGCTTTAATTAAGGATTTATTTGCAGTGCAATTTAAAACTCTCAAAAGAAAAATCTCGGAGCACTTTGTTTGTTTGCGCGTGCGTGTTTGTGTGAGGTTGTGTTATTGTGCGACCGTGATGTGATGAGATCAGCAGGAAACAGCACCTCCCCTACGCCCGCCTCAGTGGTCCCAGCATCATTACCGGCGCGGCTGCAGCAAACGGCGCCTTATCTAGCGCGGCCACTGATACGGTGACAGCCACTCCGCCAGACACGCAAACACACACACACACACATACACACACACACGCCAATCTTGCCGGTGTGGAGGGGGTCTCCCAAGTGGGCGTACTTCAATGAGGCTGCAGGCGTGTGGAGGGTGACAAGGGGAAGATTGGGGGAAAGATGGTTATAATGGCCGCCAAGGTGGGTAGTGGCTCCTTGCATTCAATTTACTGCAACAGATACAAGTACCGCACGTTCAACGTGATCCCTCGGAAGGTCGAAATGCGAACATCAAGGCTGGATTGGGTGCAACTTAACCTTCGAGACGTACAGATACTGCAAAATTCGATCTACGAGAAACTGTCAATTCAGAGCTTGTGAAAGTGGGTTCCTGGTTCAAATGCAATAAGCTCTCACTTAATGTTAATAAAACACATTTTATTTTATTTCATTCTAATAAAAAAACGGACAAATATTAAGCACTGCCATATCAACATCAATGGGCAGGAAATACAGAGTGAACTCCACAAAATTCCTGCACTGCAAAAAGTCAGTGTTCAAAAACAAGAAAAAATTAAAGCTGCAAGCAGCATTGGTCGGGCCCGCGTATTTGGCAGGTGCTAGTCCTAAGTGTCCCAATACTTTTGTCTACTTTTAGTCTGAAGTCTCCCAATACTTTTGTCTAGTGTACCTACCTTGTCTGCATTGTGTGGGCACGTTGGTGCTTCCTGCTTTTGAGCAGCCATCTTAAAAAAACAGCACCGCAGGAGCATCAGTGCAGCGGGTCTTTGAAGGGTCATAAAATCAAAACCGGAGCAGGTATCACAACTCTTTCACCAACTTTTAATCAGAAGGGTTCAATCTCTCTTCTGTGTTAGTTTGAAGGCGAAACAACAAACGCGCTCAGAGGAGATAATGTTTGAAGAAAGGTGACGGGTTTTTACAAAAATGTTGTGTTGAAGGGGGAATAGCAAACTTCCTGTATATTTTTGCTGGGGGTTGTCAATTTATGAAATGTAGTTGTAAGTGAGACCTACGGAGAGGTTTTCATTTCATGTCTCTCCGACCTTCCCAGTGGGAGTTACAGGCAGTTTTGTAGTTTTTTTCTTCCGAGGAGCAGTTTTTTGTCCGTTTTATTAAAAAATTGCTGTAGAGCACAATTTTTAGATTTGGGGTTAGGTTTTGTCATTAGATCACAGTTTTAGCCAGTCCTGATGTGTGTGTAAAGTTTGGTGAGTTTTGAAGCATGTTAAGGGGGTCAAATTACAGCTCAAAGAGGCAAAAGTGACTGTTTTTAGTACTTTTTTGTCTTGAAGGGGGAATTGCCAACTTCCTGTTGATTTTAGCCCGAAGACATACAATTATGAGAACAAGGTCTAAGTCAGACCTACATAGAGGATTTTGTTTCATATTTTTCCGACCTTCCTAGTGGGAGTTACAGGCAGTCTAGTTTTTTTTTTCCTAGGGGGCGCTAGAGCGCAATTTTGAGTTTTGAAGTTTGGTTCTTTGATAAAAAGTTTTGCCGTATATTACTGATGTGTGTGTAAAATTTGGTGAGTTTTGAAGCATGTTAAGGGGGTCAAAGTAGTGCGCAAAGCTGCGGAAGAATAATAATAATAATAATAATAATAAAACCTTAGAAATTCAATAGGTCCTTATGTCCCATTGCATAAGGACTCCCTGTGGGAGTCCTTTTGCAATGGGCCATGGCGAGCCCTAATTAAAGCTGCAAGCAGCATTGGTCGGGCCCGCGTATTTGGCAGGTGCTAGTCCTAAGTGTCCCAATACTTTTGTCCAGTTTTAGTCCCAAGTGTCCCAATACTTTTGTCTACTTTTAGTCTGAAGTGTCCCAAGACTTTTGTCTAGTGTACCTACCTTGTCTGCATTGTGTGGGCACGTTGGTGCTTCCTGCTTTTAAGCAGCCATTAAACAGCAGCGCAGCAGCATCAGCGCAGCGGTTCTTTGAAGGCTCATAAAATCAAAACCGGAGCAGTTAGAAAAATTATTTATATATATTTTATTTGGAAGGGTTCAATCTCTCTCCTGTGTTATTTTGAAGCTGATACGACAAACGCGCTCAGAGGAGATAATGTTTGAAGAGAAGTGACCGGTTTATAAAAAGAAAATGTTTTGAAGGGGAAATTGCAAACTTCCTGTTGATTTTTGCTGGGAGTTGTCAATATATGAAATGTAGGTCTAAGTGAGACCTACATAGAGATTTTTGTTTCATGTCTCTCCGACCTTCCCAGTGGGAGTTACAGGCAGTTTTGTCTTTTGTTTCTTCCGAGGAGCAGTTTTTTCTGCGTTTTATTCAAAAATTGCGCTAGAGTGCAATTTTGAGATTTGGGGTTAGGTTTTTTTTTATTAGATCGCAATTTTTGCCAGTCCTGATGTGTGTGTTCAGTTTGGTGAGTTTTGAAGCATGTTAAGAGGGTGAAAATACAACTCAAAGAGGCAAAACCATACCAAAGACTATAAAAATGGGACCCATTACCTCCCTGCTTGGCACTCAGCATCAAGGGTTGGAATTGGGGGTTAAATCACCAAAAAATGATTCCCGGGCGCGGCCACTGCTGCTGCCCACTGCTCCCCTCACCTCCCAGGGGGTGATCAAGGGTGATGGGTCAAATGCAGAGAATAATTTCGCCACACCTAGTGTGTGTGTGACAATCATTGGTACTTTAACTTTAACTTTAACTTTAACAAAAGTTACTGTTTTTAGTACTTTTTTGTCTTGAAGGGGGAATTGCCAACTTCCTGTTGATTTTTGCCCGAGAATATACTATTATGAAATCTAGGTCTAAGTCACACCTGCATAAAGGTTTTTGTTTCATTTCTCTCCGACCTTCCTAGTGGGAGTTACAGGCAGTCTAGTTGTTTTTTTTTCGTAGGGGGCGCTAGAGCGCAATTTTGAGTTTTGAGGTTTGGTTTTTTGATAAAAAGTTTTGCCGTATATTACTGATGTGTGTGTAAAATTTGAAGTATGTTAAGGGGGTCAAATTACAGCGCTAAGTTGCGGAAGAATAATAATAATAATAAAACCTTAGAAATTCAATAGGTCCTTATGTCCCATTGCAGAAGGACTCCCTTTGGGAGTCCTTTTGCAATGGGCCATGCGGGCCCTAAAAATACAAAAATAAGGGGTATTTTATTTGAACTCAGCAAAATTATCTGCCAATAGAACAAGAAAATTTGGCTTGTCAAGATTTTCCAAAACAAGTAAAATTAACTAACTTCAATTAACCCAAAAATACCTTTAAAATAAGTATATTCTCACTAATAACAACTGTACTACTATATGAGTATGCATTTTCTATTGTTTCATTGAAAATAAAACAGCAAAGTCCATTTGGCTGTCATCTGTTTTAATTATGAGACACAATTGTGTCAAAGTCATGATTTTTTTTTTTACATGCTTGAAATAAAAAAAAGTAGTTTTATACTTGTGAGTGTTGATGACACAGCTTTGCAACAGTTGATATTCTAGTTTCAAGCATGTTTTACTCAATATAGGTCATCAAATCTCAGCAACAAGCTGTAATATCTTACTGAGATCATTTAGGAGCAAAACACTTAAAACAAGTAAAACACTCTAACATAAAATCTGCTTAGTGAGAAGAATTATCTTATCAGACAGAAAATAAGCAAATATCACCCTTATTTGAGATATTTCATCTTACTTAGATTTCAGTTTTTGCAGTGTGGGGGTCATCATTGACGAAAACCTCAATTTCAAATGTCACATTAGCCATCTGTTAAACAAATTATCCAAATATGTTGCCCTGTTCTTTCACCTTCATCATTATCTTCCTCTTTTATGCTCTACTTACTCTATACAAAACTCTCTTTGAACCACATCTAAACTACTGTAATGTCATCTGGTGTAACACCTTCCCTAGCTACACTGCAAAAAGTCAGTGTTCAAAAACAAGAAAAAAAAAATACAAAAATGAGGGGTATTTTATTTGAACTAAGCAACATTATCTGCCAATAGAACAAGAAAATTTGTCTTGTCAAGACTTTCCAAAACAAGTAAAATTAGCTAACCTCAATGAACCCAAAAATACCTTAAAATAAGTATATTTTCACTAATAACAAGTGCACTTTTCTTGGTAGAAAAAAAAAGAGACCTTTTTGCTCAATATGTTGAAAAATATTCTTAAATGAAGTAAATGTTAGTGCCATTATCTTGACATAATGATATGCGCTCGGCATTACATTTCTTGAAACCTGCAAACTTATACAAACCCCACTTCCATATGAGTTGGGAAATTGTGTTAGATGTAAATATAAACGGAAACATTTTGAAAAAAACTTCGAAAAATATAATAAGCCACTGGGAACTGATTTTTAATGGTTTTAACCCTTCTGAAATTGTGATAATGTTCCCCTTTAATTGTTTTTTGCAAATAACCATTACCGTATTTTTCGGACTATAAGTCGCACCGGCCGAAAATGCAAAATTATTTGCCAATAGAACAAGTAAATTTGGCTTGTCAAGACTTTCCAAAACAAGTAAAATTAGCTAACCTCAATGAACCCAAAATACCTTAAAATAAGTATATTCTCATTAATAACAAGTACACTTTTCTCGGTGGAAAAAAAAAAAAATCTTTTTGCTCAATATGTTGAAAAATATTCTTAAATGAAGTAAATGCTAGTGCCATTATCTTGACATAATGATATGCGCTCGGCATTACATTTCTTGAAACCAGCAAACTTATACTAAAAACTAATTTATTGTTCTTAATGGAAAGGCAACAAGGCAACCGCTTGTTACTCTCGGGGTCTCCTAGCCGCTCAGGCAAATCATATTGTCTAAAAATGCATTTTTCCATGGATAACATGACATCATCGCACCAAGTGCGTGCTCTTTCAGTCAATTAGTGCGCATATATACAGCCAAAAATTTTTTAATTGTAATTTTGAAGAATTTATCTGAATGTGCATGAACTATTTCTGTTCAAAATAGTTAGAAATGTCAAATGTTTAAATATTAACTGTCAGTTTACTGTATTGTGCCAACTGTACTACTATATGAGTACCTATTTTCTATTGTTTCATTGGAAATAAAACAGCAAAGTCCATTTGGCTGTCATCTGTTTTAATTATGAGACACAATTGTGTTAAAAATCATGATTTTTTTTCTTTTCATGCTTGAAGTAATAAATGATGACTTTAAAAAAGTAGTTTTATACTTGTGAGTGTTGATGACACAGCTTTGCAACACTTGATATTCTAGTTTCAAGCATGTTTTACTCAATATAGCTCATCAAATCTCAGCAACAAGCTGTAATATCTTACTGAGATCATTTAGGAGCAAAACCCTTAAAACAAGTAAAACACTCTAACATAAAATCTGCTTAGTGAGAAGAATGATCTTATCAGACAGAAAATAAGCAATTATCACCCTTATTTGAGATATTTCATCTAACTTAAATTTCACTTTTTGCCATACTTGCCAACCCTCCCGGATTTTCCGGGAGACTCCCGAAATTCAGCGCCTCTCCCGAAAACCTCCCGGGACAAATTTTCTCCCGAAAAATCTCCCGAAATTCAGGCGGACCTGGAGGCCACGCCCCCTCCAGGTCCGCATGGAGCAATGTTGTTGTAATATATTGAGTTGGAGGCAATAAACAGGCAAGGGGATGAAGTACGTCTCTTTACTGTAGACTTCAGAACAGACTCACACACTTGACGTCAGGTGCGCAACACCACATAAATCGTTGGCCAACCAAAAAGTAACCCCAGTCAATTCGACCCCAGTCAATTTGACCTTGAAATTTTTTTTTTACCCATGACATTTTTTTTACCTTGAAAATTTTTTTTTACCTTGAAAATCATTTTTTTACCTTGAAAATCATTTTTTACCTTAAAATCATTTTTTACCTTAAAATCATTTTTTACCTTGAAAATCATTTTTTACATTGAAAAAAAAATTTTACCTTGAAAAATTATTTTTACCTTGAAATTTTTTTTTACCTAGAAAATCATTTTTTACCTTGAAAAAAAACATTTACCTTGAAAAAGCTGTAATATCTTACTGAGATCATTTAGGAGCAAAACACTTAAAACAAGTAAAACACTCTAACATAAAATCTGCTTAGTGAGAAGAATTATCTTATCAGACAGAAAATAAGCAAATATCACCCTTATTTGACATATTTCATCTTACTTAGATTTCACTTTTTGCAGTGCAGATACTACAAATTATTGCAATATGCAACCTCTGACTCGCCCATATCACACACGCCGCCTATAGGGCGGGAAGTTGCAACCTTGTCCAGCATGTACTTACCTGCCAACTTTTGAAATCAGAAAAACCTAGTAGCCAGGGTCCAGGGGCCGCAGGCCCCGGTAGGTCCAGGACAAAGTCCTGGTGGGGGGTTCAGGCTTCGCCCCCCCGACGCAAAATGATTATTAGCATTCAGACAGGTTAAAATGTTGCTAAAACCATCACTTTTCTATCAGTCACAGTGACTTTTCAAAACAAAAATATTACAGCAAAAATCATATGGGTTGATTGACATGTTTATTCTGTAAGCTAACTTCAATAGTTTGAAATTATTTTGACAGTTAATGCCAGTTATCCTGTCAACCTTTCACAAGACTTCAATTTGTTAATTGAAAGTATAAACCGTATAAACACTTTTTACAGTAAACAAATGGTAAAACAGTACTAAACAATTCCATTAAAAAAAAAAATGGTGTCATTATTAACTTTCTGTCCAAGCTTGTATAATCTACTGCCTTGTTCAATTGTAAAAAATATTCTGTGCCTAAAATTCACATTTCTATCACAATTATCATACTGTAAACATGGTAAGCTAACTTCATTAAAATTAATAGTCCTGTCAATAGCACGGAATTACAATTCAAATGTAGTTTTTTTGTAAGCCTTTCAAAAGAATTCAAAATATGAAAAATGAATGAAAATTTATTTAAGCCATCAGACACTTGAAAAGTGGCACATCACATCTCTAATGTAATCATTTTAACTTTTCAACAGAGATAGCACTGCAAAAATATTAAGGACATACTTCTGTATTTTGGTAGTTATGCTGTCAACATTTAACAAGATTTCTTCAACTTGGACTTGAAAGCATAAATAGTATAAACACTTTTAACAGTATGTCGTGCTGTGAAATACAGCCGACAGGATTGCGCACGCGCGCATGGTGCAGGAGAACAAAGGACTTCTTTCATTTAAGGTTTGTGATAAACCATCAAACTCATTCGTTAAAAGGACTCTATAGTAATATAAAGCGAATTTTTCTGGACATTATCATGCAAGAAAAGTTTATTTTTGGGACCGCGATCACCGCGTAATGATTTTTAAAGGTTGCATTACAAACATTTAACTGTCCCATGTGATCAGCCAGTGCGATTGGAAATCCATGCTCAATTATTGCCTCCGTAAATAAAACTTCGGCATTTATCACATCCAAAGAATCTGTTTGGGCGACGAAAAACGTTGAAAGTTTTCCACTTGTATTGCTAGCAACGGCATTAGACTTGTGTTTTTTTGTCCCAACGTGGTCTTTTACATCGCTAATTCCTCCGTGTCCGATCGAAAAATCTTGTCTGCACAAGGTGCAATTCGCGTAGTTTTCACCCTTTTTTTTTTTTTAATTAATGAAAAACCGTATTTTTTATCACTGCAACCGTAACCCGGAATAGGTTGATGAAAACCGTACGAATTACGGGAAAACCGGAGTAGTTGGCAGGTATGCCTCACTAATGCCTTGCATCGTCTATATTAGATCGGGCGGGTGCGGGCGGATGGCGGGCGGGTGCAGTTCTGATCAAACGTTACATCGGGTGGATGGCGGATGGTTGACGACTTTCTGACGCGGTTGCGGATGAAATAAATTGCCTATCCGCGCATCTCTAATATATGTATATATATATATATATATATATACTGTATATATATATATATGAAATACTTGACTTGGTGAATTCTAGCTGTAAATATACTCCTCCCCTCTTAGCCACGCCCCCAACCACGGCCTGGAACCCTCAAGTTGCTGGCCGTGATGACACAGCTTTGCAACAGTTGATATTCTAGTTTCAAGCATGTTTTACTCAATATAGGTCATCAAATCTCAGCAACAAGCTGTAATATCTTACTGAGATCATTTAGGACCAAAACACTTAAAACAAGTAAAACACTCTAACATAAAATCTGCTTAGTGAGAAGAATTATCTTATCAGACAGAAAATAATCAAATATCACCCTTATTTGAGACATTTCATCTTACATAGATTTCACTTTTTGCAGTGCAGATACTGCAAAATATTGCAATATGCAACCTCTGACTCGCCCGTATCACACACGCCGCCTATAGGGCGGGAAGTTGCAACCTTGTCCAGCATGTAGACTGCACGCGCTCACCTCCCATGTGCCTTTGATTTGTGAGCTCAGTCGCTAACAATCATTGAAAATAACTGCTCAGGTGGGAACTTGTGGGTGGGTTTATGTATACGTGTAGTGTGTGTGTGTGTGTGTGTGAGGCGCCCTCGTTCATTTTAGTGTGTGAGTAGGTAGCCCACTGTGCTAACACGCTCCAGTGGTCTCGGTCACATAAACGCTGCAGTCAGTCCATCTGCTATTTAAACTCCAGTAAAGCTACGATTCATTTTTTATGACACCGTCGGCTAACGCGGCTGTCAAGACCTGTCGGCGGCGATGAAGGGGAGCGTTTCTGAGTGACGCCCCGTTTAGCTCGGCCTTTTAAAAAAGGGAACTGCATTTTTTTTTTTGGGGGGGGGGAATTTTGACTATCATCCACAATCCTTAGATGAGACCAGAACACACATCTATTTCTCTTCTCTCTGCATGATAAAGACTGAAAAACTGCCAGCAAGATGCGGCTAACAAAGCAGATAATGGGGATACCATGTTCTAGTCCGTATAAAGCCATGAAAAAATGGATGTAATTATATTTGTATTATGTGAATATACACTAAATATCATTTCTACCAGAGAAGTCAAGATAGAAATAGGAACCAGTGTTACACTAACAGACAAAGTCCTTCTGATTAGTGATCAGAGGCAGAGGCACACTATTATGTGAGATCCACGATGGACGGGACTCTCACTATTATGTTAGATCCACCATGGACTAGACTCTCGCAATATTATGCTAGATCCACTATGGACTGGACTCTCACTATTATGTTAGATCCACCATGGACTAGACTCTCGCAATATTATGCTAGATCCACTATGGACTGGACTCTCACAATATTATGTTAGATCCACTATGGACTGGACTCTCACTATTATGTTAGATCCACTACGGACTGCACTCTCACTATTATGTTAGATCCACTATGGACTGGACTCTCACTATTATGTTAGATCCACTATGGACTGGACTCTCACAATATTATGTTAAATCCACTAGGGACTGGACTCTCACTATTATGTTAGATCCACTATGGACTGGACTCTCACACTATTATGTTAGATCCACTATGGACTGGACTCTCACACTATTATGTTAGATCCACTATGGACTGGACTCTCACTATTATGTTAGATCCACTATGGACTGGACTCTCACTATTATGTTAGATCCACTATGGACTGGACTCTCACTATTATGTTAGATCCACTATGGACTGGACTCTCACACTATTATGTTAGATCCACTATGGACTGGACTCTCACACTATTATGTTAGATCTCCTATGGACTGGACTCTCACACTATTATGTTAGATCCACTATGGACTGGACTCTCACTATTATGTTAGATCCACTATGGACTGGACTCTCACACTATTATGTTCGGTCCACTATGGACTGAACTCTTTCACTATTATGCTAGATCCACTATGGACGGGACTCTCACACTATTATGTTAGATCCACTATGGACTGGACTCACACTATTATGTTAGATCCACTATGGACTGGACTCACACTATTATGTTAGATCCACTATGGACTGGACTCTCACTATTATGTTAGATCCACTATGGACTGTACTCTCACACTATTATGTTAGATCCACTATGGACTGGACTCTCACACTATTATGTTAGATCCACTATGGACTGGACTCTCACTATTATGTTAGATCCACTATGGACTGGACTCTCACTATTATGTTAGATCCACTATGGACTGGACTCTCACACTATTATGTTAGATCCACTATGGACTGGACTCTCACACTATTATGTTAGATCCACTATGGACTGGACTCTCACACTATTATGTTAGATCTCCTATGGACTGGACTCTCACACTATTATGTTAGATCCACTATGGACTGGACTCTCACTATTATGTTAGATCCACTATGGACTGGACTCTCACTATTATGTTAGATCCACTATGGACTGGACTCTCACTATTATGTTAGATCCACTATGGACTGGACTCTCACTATTATGTTAGATCCACTATGGACTGGACTCTCACTATTATGTTAGATCCACTATGGACTGGACTCTCACTATTATGTTAGATCCACTATGGACTGGACTCACATTATTATGTTAGATCCACTGTGGACTGGACTCTCACTATTATGTTAGATCCACTGTGGACTGGACTCTCACTATTATGTTAGATCCACTATGGACTGGACTCTCACAATATTATGCTAGATCCACTATGGACTGGACTCTCACACTATTATGCTAGATCCACTATGGACTGGACTCTCACAATATTATGTTAGATCCACTATGGACTGGACTCTCACAATATTATGCTAGATCCACTATGGATTGGACTCTCACACTATTATGTTAGATCAACTATGGACTGGACTTTCACTATTTTGTTAGATCCACTATGGGACTGGACTCTCACAATATTATGTTAGATCCACTATGGACTGGACTCACACTATTATGTTAGATCCACTATGGACTGGACTCTCACAATATTATGTTACATCCACTATGGACTGGACTCTCACTATTATGTTAGATCCACTATGGACTGGACTCTCACACTATTATGTTAGATCCACTATGGACTGGACTCTCATTATGATGTGAGATCCACTATGGACTGGACTCTCACTATGATGTGAGATCCACTATGGACTGGACTCTCACAATATTATGTAAGATCCACTATGGACTGGACTCTCACACTATTATGTTAGATGCACTATGGACTGGACTCTCACTATTATGTTAGATCCACTATGGACTAGACTCTCACAATATTATGTTAGATCCACTATGGACTGGACTCTCACTATTATGTTAGATCCACTATGGACTGGACTCTCACACTATTATGTTAGATCCACTATGGACTGGACTCTCACTATTATGTTAGATCCACTATGGACTGGACTCTCACTATTATGTTAGATCCACTATGGACTGGACTCTCACACTATTATGTTAGATCCACTATGGACTGGACTCTCACACTATTATGTTAGATCCACTATGGACTGGACTCTCACACTATTATGTTAGATCCACTATGAACTGGATTCTCACTATTATGCTAGATCCACTATGGACTGGACTCTCACACTATTATGTTAGATCCACTATGGACTGGACTCTCACTATTATGTTAGATCCACTATGGACTGGACTCTCACTATTATGTTAGATCCCCTATGGACTGGACTCTCACTATTATTTTAGATCCACTATGGACTGAACTCTCACACTATTATGTTAGATCCACTATGGACTGGACTCTCACTATTATGTTAGATCCACTATGGACTGGACTCTCACCATTATGTTAGATCTACTACGGACTGGACTCTCACAATATTATGCTAGATCCACTATGGACTGGACTCTCACAATATTATGCTAGATCCACTATGGACTGGACTCTCACTATTATGTTAGATCCACTATGGACTGGACTCTCACAATATTATCTTTTCATGATAAGGCGCATTAAAGAAGCCATATTCTTATAAAAAAAATGTCCGACCGGAACTCTCCAATAACTAAAGTTCCTCGGGTGAATAATATAAACTCACTACACCGGTATGTTTTAGCGCTTTCATGGCGAGTTTACTGACAGATATAAGTAAGAACTTTATACTACTTTATATTAGAGATGGCAACAGTGGAGGATGAATGTCACATAACAAGTAGAGAAAAAGAAGGAGCTTATCGACTACGGTGTCGGCACGGACTACAAAGGCGGACGCGCCTAAATTTTCAGTACTTATGCAGATCCCAAATACAGATCAGCAGGTACCAGAAGGTAAGAAAAGTTTATTTTGCATAATATTGCGAAACAAAACGCCAGATAATATGTCATCTTATACAAACACCATAATAATACTCCTATGTTGAAGCACAGTACAATCCTTTAAGCTGCCTCTACCTTAAATGACCTAGAAAACAACTTAAATCAGGACCTGGAGAGAGTGTCACGCTGGGTAAATGATAGTAAACTTGTTGTGAATATTGACAAAACAAAAAGCATTCTTTTTGGATCCAGGCATATGCTTGTTGATGACCCACAGCTTCATATTTTAATGTCAGACATACGTATTGAGCAGGTCAAAAAAGCAAAATTGCTTGGTGTGCTATTAGACAGTCAACTGTCATGGTCCGATCATATTGATGGTATTTCAATGAAAATGGGAAGAGGTTTAGCCATGGTCAGGAGGTGCTCCACCTTCTTGACATCCTCAACAATGGCTCAAGTCATACAGTCCTTGGTTTTCTGTCATCTTCACTACTGTCCTATAATATGGTCCGCTACGACTAAGTCTGACCTGAACAAACTGCAACTTGTTCAGAACAGAGCGGCTAGACTGGTACTTAAGTGTTCTTTGCACACTAATATTTCATTTATGCATTCACGCCTGTCCTGGTTGTCTGTTGAACAAAAGATGCATTGTAGTCTCATTATGTTCTTTAGAACTATCATGTTAGATCAATCACCAGATTACTTTTACAAGCAGTTTTTAAAATCAACTAACACACATATTCATGACACTAGGAATGCCAGCAATGGCTATTTGGCACTTCCTGCTCCCAGGACCAATCTCCTCAAACATACAGTCATGTATAGATGTATATCATTCTGGAATGGGTTGCCATCTCACATTAATCTCTCACAAAGTAAAATGTCATTCAAGACAGCTTTGAAGATCAATCAATCAATCAATCAATCTTTATTTATATAGCCCTAAATCACAAGTGTCTCAAAGGGCTGCACAAGCCACAACGACATCCTCGGTACAAAGCCCACATACGGGCAAGGAAAAACTCACCCCAGTGGGACGTCGATGTGAATGACTATGAGAAACCTTGGAGAGGACCGCATATGTGGGTAACCCCCCCCCCTCTAGGGGAGACCGAAAGCAATGGATGTCGAGTGGGTCTGACATAATATTGTGAGAGTCCAGTCCATAGTGGATCCAACATAATAGTAAGAGTCCAGTCCATAGTGGGGCCAGCAGGACACCATCCCGAGCGGAGACGGGTCAGCAGCGTAGAGATGTTCCCAGCCGATGCACAGGCGAGCGGTCCACCCCGGGTCCCGACTCTGGACAGCCAGCACTTCATCCATGGCCACCGGACCTGTGCCCCCCTCCCCTCAAGGAAAAGGGGAGCAGAGGAGAAAAGAAAAGAAACGGCAGATCAACTGGTCCAACAGGGGGGCTATTTAAAGGCTAGAGTATACAAATGAGTTTTAAGATGGGACTTAAATGCTTCTACTGAGGTAGCATCTCTAATTGTTACCGGGAGGGCATTCCATAGTACTGGAGCCCGAATAGAAAACGCTCTATAGCCCGCAGACTTTTTTTGGGCTCTGGGAATCACTAATAAGCCGGAGTTCTTTGAACGCAGATTTCTTGCCGGGACATATGGTACAATACAATCGACAAGATAGGACGGAGCTAGACCGTGTAGTATTTTATACGTAAGTAGTAAAACCTTAAAGTCACTTCTTAAGTGCACAGGAAGCCAGTGCAGGTGAGCCAGTATAGGCGTAATATGATCAAACTTTCTTGTTCTTGTCAAAAGTCTAGCAGCCGCATTTTGTACCAACTGTAATTTTTTAATGCTAGACATAGGGAGACCCGAAAATAATACGTTACAGTAGTCAAGACGAGACGTAACGAACGCATGAATAATGATCTCAGCGTCGCTAGTGGATAAAATAGAACGAATTTTAGCGATATTACGGAGATGAAAGAAGGCCGTTTTAGTAACACTCTTAATGTGTGATTCAAACGAGAGAGTTGGGTCGAAGATAATACCCAGATTCTTTACTGATTCGCCTTGTGTAATTGTTTGGTTGTCAAATGTTAAGGTGGTATTATTAAATAAATGTCGGTGTTTAGCAGGACCGATAATCAGCATTTCCGTTTTCTTGGCGTTGAGTTGCAAGAAGTTAGCGGACATCCAATGTTTAATTTCATTAAGACACGCCTCCAGCTGACTACAATCCGGCGTGTTGGTCAGCTTTAGGGGCATGTAGAGTTGGGTGTCATCAGCATAGCAATGAAAGCTAACACCGTATTTGCGTATGATGTCGCCTAGCGGCAGCATGTAAATACTAAAGAGTGCAGGGCCAAGAACCGAACCCTGAGGAACTCCGCACGTTACCTTAACATAGTCCGAGGTCACATTATTATGGGAGACGCATTGCATCCTGTCAGTAAGATAAGAGTTAAACCACGACAAGGCTAAGTCTGACATACCAATACGTGTTTTGATACGCTCTAATAAAATATTATGATCGACGGTATCGAAAGCAGCGCTAAGATCAAGAAGCAGCAACATAGATGACGCATCAGAATCCATCGTCAGCAGTAGATCATTAGTCATTTTTGCGAGGGCTGTCTCCGTAGAGTGATTTGCCCTGAAACCGGATTGAAAAGGTTCACAGAGATTGTTAGACACTAAGTGTTCATTTAGCTGCTGTGCGACAATTTTTTCGAGGATTTTCGAAATAAAGGGAAGGTGGGACACCGGTCGGTAGTTTACCATGAGGTCAGGATCAAGGTTAGGTCTTTTGAGCAGAGGATGAATAACCGCTTTCTTGAATGCTAGGGGAACAGTGCCAGAGGAAAGTGATAAGTTTATAATATTTAGCACTGATGGACCTAATAATACAAAAAGCTCCTTGATAAGTTTCCCAGGAAGTGGGTCAAGTAAACATGTTGTTTGTTTTATCCCACTTACACGCTGTAATAGTTCCTCTAATGTTATTTCATCAAAAAGAGAGAGACTATTTTGTATTGCAGTATCCGTCGTAGATACAGTTGTATCTGTGTTCATAGAACCCAGTTGTAGCTGGGATGCGTTGTCTTTAATCTCCTTTCTAATGAGTTCAATTTTCTTATTAAAGAAATTCATAAAGTCATCTGCCGAGTGGGTGGAGCTATTGGGAGGAGTCCCTTGTTGGGTTAGCGATGCTACTGTACTAAACAAAAATTTAGGGTCGTTTTTGTTGAGGCGGATGAGATTTGAGTAATATTTAGCTTTAGCTAAGGTAAGCATGCGTTTATACGATATTAAACTATCACTCCATGCTTGATGGAAAACCTCAAGCTTGGTCGCGCGCCATTTGCGTTCCAACTTTCTACATGATAATTTATGAGCTCTGGTTTCCTCTGTAAACCATGGGGTGCGCCTTTTAGGGGCCCTTTTTTGTTTTAGCGGTGCTATACTATCAATGGTTTTGCGCAGGGCATTGTCAAAGTTGTTAGTGAGGTTATCAATAGAGCCGACATAATTTGGGAATGGTGCCATTACCGAAGGCAGTAGGTCAGCAAGAGTCATCGTTGTGGCGGCATTAATGTTGCGGCTGCTATAGCAGTTATTATTATTATTAGTTTGTTGACAATGAGTCAGAACTTCGAATTTTATAAGGTAATGATCGGACATTACTTTAGTATACGGGAGTACCATAACTTTGGAGGTGGTGACACCCCTGACCAGCACTAGATCTATCGTATTGCCGTTGCGATGCGTAGGTTCATTTATTATTTGTGTAAGACCACAGCTATCAATTATAGTCTGGAGCGCCACGCACTGAGGGTCCGATGGGGTATTCATATGGATATTAAAGTCCCCCATTATGATTATATTGTCTGCGTGCGTCACTAGATCAGCAACGAACTCTGAGAATTCATTAATAAAGTCCGAGTAGGGCCCTGGGGGGCGGTAGATAACAGCCATATCGAGAGGCAGCGGTGCGATAGACCTCATAGTAAGCACCTCAAACGATTTGTATTTATTATTTAGGTTAGGGGTAAGGTTAAAGTTTTCATTGTATATTAATGCGACCCCCCCACCCCTTTTAAGGGGACGGGCAATATGCGCATTCGTATAGTTAGGAGGAGATGCCTCATTTAGCGCAAAAAATTCGTCTGGTTTGAGCCAGGTTTCGCTAAGACCAATGACGTTAAGATTGTTGTCTCTAATGACCTCATTAACTAATAACGTTTTGGGAGACAATGATCTTATGTTTAAAAAGCCCATATTATAAGTATTGGGCTGTTTTGACGAGTTTTTGTTTAAATTATCCGTAGTAGAAATATTAATAATGTTGCGTTTATTATACGTAGTGCACTTTAAATAGTTTCGACCATATCTAGGAATTGATACGACGGAAATTTTCAGATTGTTTGCTTGATGCTGCGATCGACTGAACGCATCATGATTTGCCACCTCAGTAGAATGCATATCTACCCCGGACACATTCACAACAGAAAACACATTATGTGAGTTGTGTGTTATTCTAAGAAAATTGCTATGCGTACAGGAATTATCCAGCCTGGCGCTGGCTAGTTCTAGCTTAACTGACTCCTCACCCGGACTAGCAGGCTCTGTAATTGCCTGTGACCGGGCTTGCTCTAGTGTAGTTAGTCAAATGTGACTTAAACAGTAGTCTATATTCTTAGACAAGATACACCTATTGCAGCTGCCTCACATGACGAGAATTTTTAATACTGGTTTTAACTAGCTTTTTATCTTATGTTGTATTTTTCCATTGTATAATGTCTGTTATTGCATGTATTCTTTGCATTTTTCATTTTGTATGCTCCTATATGGACCCCAGGAAGACTAGCAGTCGCCTTGGCGTCAGCTAATGGGGATCCATTCAATAAACAATAAACAATAAGCGGTGCAGCTTCATAGCTTACCAAAGTCCTACTAAAACATTTTGACAAATTTTTGAGTGTGTGTAATGTTCTATATTTTCTATGGAACATATACAATGTTAGTGTTGTTTACTTGAGTCATATTGTAGTCTACGCGTATTTCTTATGTGTGACTGCCATCATATTGCAGTCTACATGTATATCTTATGTGTGACTGCCATCTTCTGGTCACACTTATCATTTCACCATGTACCAAATAGCTTCAAGATCGGTAAGCACAACCAGATTTTAAGTGCGCCTTATAGTCGGAAAAATAGGTAAGTTAATTCTAGCGAATAAGACCAGATGTGCTGTATTGGATCAGGAAATTAGCATTTTTTTCCCCTTAAACGAATAAATCCCTCCACCCCATTGTATTTATTTAAAGGGATTATCATGAACATCCAGCTGTATAATCACT
The DNA here is from genome assembly GCF_033978685.3 of Nerophis lumbriciformis. Lineage (NCBI taxonomy): Eukaryota > Metazoa > Chordata > Actinopteri > Syngnathiformes > Syngnathidae > Nerophis > Nerophis lumbriciformis. Next base: position 6,128,773 of record NC_084574.2, on the reverse strand, counting down.
CGCCATACAGCAATAGATGATATCTATCTATTACCTGACACCTGACATGTCAGCTACTTCTCTTTGTTTATAATGTCTATTTTCTGCTGGATCTACTCTCTATTTTATGCTGCTGCTGTCACATATACTGTAATATTGTACATGGTCATCGGTATATATTGTATATATGTTATAGACATAATATAATATATCTGTATACCGTATTTTTCGGACTATAAGTCGCAATTTTTTTCATAGTTTGGCCGGGCTCCAGTGCAATTTTTTGTTTTTTTTCTTCTTTATTATGCATTTTCGGCAGGTGCGACTTATACTCCGGTGCGATTTATATATGTTTTTTTCCTTCTTTATTGTGCATTTTCGGCAGGTGCGACTTATACTCCGGTGCGATTTATATATGTTTTTTTCCTTCTTTATTTTGCATTTTCGGCAGGTGCGACTTATACTCCGGTGCGATTTATATATGTTTTTTTCCTTCTTTATTATGCATTTTCGGCAGGTGCGACTTATACTCCGGTGCGATTTATATATGTTTTTTCCCTTCTTTATTATGCATTTTCGGCAGGTGCGACTTATACTCCGGTGCGATTTATATATATTTTTTTCCTTCTTTATTTTGCATTTTCGGCAGGTGCGACTTATACTCCGGTGCGATTTATATATGTTTTTTTCCTTCTTTATTATGCATTTTCGGCAGGTGCGACTTATACTCCGGTGCGATTTATATATGTTTTTTTTCTTCTTTATTATGCATTTTCGGCAGGTGCGACTTATACTCCGGTGCGATTTATATATGTTTTTTTCCTTCTTTATTATGCATTTTCGGCAGGTGCGACTTATACTCCGGTGCGATTTATATATGTTTTTTTTCTTCTTTATTATGCATTTTCGGCAGGTGCGACTTATACTCCGGTGCAATTTATATATGTTTTTTTCCTTCTTTATTATGCATTTTCGGCAGGTGCGACTTATACTCCGGTGCGATTTATACATGTTTTTTTCCTTCTTTATTATGCATTTTCGGCAGGTGCGACTTATACTCCGGTGCGATTTATATATGTTTTTTTCCTTCTTTATTTTGCATTTTCGGCAGGTGCGACTTATACGCCTGTGCGATTTATATATGTTTTTTTCCTTCTTTATTATGCATTTTCGGCAGGTGCGACTTATACTCCGGTGCGATTTATGTATGTTTTTTTCCTTCTTTATTATGCATTTTCGGCAGGTGCGACTTATACTCCAGTGCGATTTATATATGTTTTTTTCCTTCTTTATTATGCATTTTCGCCGGGTGCGACTTATACTCCGGTGCGACTTATACTCCGAAAAATACGGTATATAATATAATGTACACATATGTATATATGCGTATATATGTTAGATTTTATATCGCTATATTTAGTCTATTTATACCTGCATTGTCCTTTCCATCCTTACACTTTCCATCATTGTAACTGAGCTACTGTGTTGAAAAATTTTTCTTGTGGATCATTAAAGTTTGTCTAAGTCTATTTAAATAATCCAAAATTTCACATTGGATAAAAAAAAATAAAAAGTACTCCCCAAAATGTGTAACTTTAAAAATAATAATAATAATAATAATAATATATTTTATTTGTAAAAAGCACTTTACATTGAGTTAACCTCAAAGTGCTACAGTGTATTAAAAAAAATAAAAATAAAAAAACAAAAATAACAAAATATTAAATTAATAACTACAACAGCCAAATAGCTAAAATTAGTATGCATACATCTAAAAAAAAAAGGGTTTTTAAGCCTTTTTTAAAAGCATCCACAGTCTGTGGTGCCTTCAGGTGGTCAGGGAGAGCGTTCCACAGACTGGGAGCGACGGACTCCCATTGTTCGTAGCTTTGTCCTCGGAGGTTGGAGGACAAAGCTACCAGTCTGTGGAACTGGAGGATTTGGGGGTGAGTAGTTCTTTGAGGTAGAGGGGGGGCATTTCCATGGAGGCACTGGTGGGTTAGTAGGGAGACTTTGAATTCAATCCTGAGTGGAACAGGAAGCCAGTGAAGGGATTTGAGAGCAGCACTATTCTGTAGCAGTACTCTAGCCTGGAGGAAACAAAATAAGGAGTGTCCTCTATAAAGGACACTGGTGGACACCTTCCTTATACACACTCAATAATTCCAAATCCCGGATGACCATTAGTAACTATTCCTAAAAGTGCCGACGAAGGGTTAAAAGGAACCTCGCCAAAGATTTCAAGGAGTTCCTTTTAGGTCCACCCGTGCCTTAAGCAAGGTGAAATGAGTCTCGCAGCGTGACACAGCACGACTTGTGCTCGGCTTGGTACACAAGTGGAGCAGGAAGAAGGTGAAAAGGAGGACTAGGCAGGTCCAGTAACAACAGAGGGAGTACGGATGAGGACAAGCATGTTGACACCAGCTGGCAGAGAGCAGCGTGCCGGCCTGTCATCACTTTGGCACCGGAGAGGCAGCCAAAGGCATGTTTCTGCTACCTCTGTCATACCTGCTTCAATACACTCATGTCGTCCTCCTAACTCAGCTGGGGTAGGTTCAAGCCTCCACTCCGCGGGACCCGTTTGCTTGCCATCGCATTCCATTCCATTACGATTCTTGGGTTAACGATTCGATTTAACATGATTTCTGTAATGTAGAAAACCCAAAAGCAGTGAAGTTGTCACGTTGTGTAAATGGGAAATAAAACAGAATATCCTTTTCAACTTATATTCAAATGAATAGACTGCAAAGACAAGATATTTAATGTTCACACTAAGAAATGTTTCATTTGTTTTTGCAAATAATCATTAACTTAGAATTTAATGGCAGCAACAAATTGCAAAAAAGTTGTCACAGGGGCATGTTCATCACTGTGTTACATGGCCTTTCCTTTTAACAACACTCAGTAAACGTTTGGGAACTGAGGAGACACATTTTTTGAAGCTTCTCAGGTGGAATTCTTTCCCATTCTTGCTTGATGTACAGCTTAAGTTGTTCAACAGTCCGGGGGTCTCCGTTGTGGTATTTTAGGCTTCATAATGCGCCACACATTTTCAATGGGAGACAGGTCTGGACTACAGGCAGGCCAGTCTAGTACCCGCACTCTTTTACTATGAAGCCACGTTGCTGTAACACGTGGCTTGGCATTGTCTTGCTGAAATAAGCAGGGGCGTCCATGATAATGTTGCTTGGATGGCAACATATGTTGCTCCAAAACCCCGTATGTACCTTTCAGCATTAATGGTGCCTTCACAGATGTGTAAGTTACCCATGTCTTGGGCACTAATACACCCCCATACCATCACACATGCTGGCTTTTACACTTTGCGCCTATAACAATCCGGATGGTTCTTTTCCTCTTTGGTCCGGAGGACACGACATCCACAGTTTCCAAAAACAATTTGAAATGTGGACTCGTCAGACCACAGAACACTTTTCCACTTTGTATCAGTTCATCTTAGATGAGCTCAGGCCCAAGCGAAGCCGACGGCGTTTCTGGGTGTTGTTGATAAACGGTTTTTGCCTTGCATAGGAGAGTTTTAACTTGCACTTACAGATGTAGCGACCAACCTTAGTTACTGACAGTGGGTTTCTGAAGTGTTCCTGAGCCCATGTGGTGATATCCTTTACACACTGATGTCGCTTGTTGATGCAGTACAGCCTGAGGGATCGAAGGTCACAGGCTTAGCTGCTTGCGTGCAGTGATTTCTCCAGATTCTCTGAACCCTTTGATGACATTACGGACCGTAGATGGTGAAATCCCTAAATTCCGTGCAATAGCTGGTTGAGAAAGGTTGTTCTTAAACTGTTCAACAATTTGCTCACGCATTTGTTGACAAAGTGGTGACCCTCGCCCCATCCTTGTTTGTGAATGACTGAGCATTTCATGGAATCTACTTTTATACCCAATCATGGCACCCACCTGTTCCCAATTTGCCTGCACACCTGTGGGATGTTCCAAATAAGTGTTTGATGAGCATTCCTCAACTTTATCAGTATTTATTGCCACCTTTCCCAACTTCTTTGTCACGTGTTGCTGGCATCAAATTCTAAAGTTAATGATTAATTGCAAAAAAAAAAAAATGTTTATCAGTTTGAACATCAAATATGTTGTCTTTGTAGCATATTCAACTGAATATGGGTTGGAAATCATTCTATTCCGTTCATATTTACATTTAACACAATTTCCCAACTCATATGGAAACGGGGTTTGTAATAAGGCCATGCCGAATAATGCATTAATAAGTACTTAATAATGACTAGTTAAGAGCCAATATGTGACTAATTTGCATGTTAATAAGCAACTAATTAATGGTGAATATGTTCCCCATACTAAAGTGCACAAAATGAAGCGTGCATGAACATCACCTTGTTCAAACAACAAAACCAACACAGTGCATAAACTCACAACAAATTACACACCTGCAAATCAGTCTGACTTCTGCTGTTGCCGTATCCGTAATACGCCGATAGGGAGAAGTTTTTATTTACACGATGAGTCGGGTGTGTCTTGACCTCCGCCGAACCCCTAGGGTTCCATCGAACCCAGGTTAAGAACCACTGCTTTAGGGTTACAGTGGCACCTGTTGCTTCGGCATGCGCTTAAGTTACCATTGAATGCATGGCCATGTTTATTTAACACACAGACACACTCTACTGGTGTGTTTTTGCCTTTTCTTGGACACCATTAAGTGTGTTATTATTTTTGGACGCTGATGCAACGCTTTGATGCAGGTAAGAACCTGTCCCAGATTAAACTGCTCTGAGCAGCCACAAACTTTTTTATTTTTTTTATTTTTTATTTTTTACCTGGTAGAAGGCTAAATTAAAAAAAACAAAAACAAAAACACTTTTAAGAACAGTTAAATTTTTGTACAGTGGCTTTAAAAAAAAAATATATATATATATGAACATGTTTGTTTTTACATTGCAAAGAGTGTGCCTGCGACCATAGACGGTCCTTTTTTATTTTATTTTTTTACCTGGTAGAAGGCTAAATTAAAAAAAAACTAAAAAAAAACAACTTTTAAGAACTGTAAAATTTTTGTACAGTGGCTTTAAAAAATTTTTTTTTAAAATGAACATGTTTGTTTTTACATTGCAAAGAGTGTGCCTGCGACCATATATGGTCCTTTTTTATTTTATTTTTTTACCTGGTAGAAGGATAAATTAAAACAAAAAAAACAAAACAACTTTTAAGAACAGTTACATTTTTGTACAGTGGCTTTAAAAAAAAAAAAAAAAAAAAAAAAGAACATGTTTGTTTTTACATTGCAAAGAGTGTGCCTGCGACCATAGACGGTCCTTTTCTATTTATTTATTTTTACCTGGTAGAAGGCTAAATTAAAAAAAAACTAAAAAAAAACAACTTTTAAGAACTGTTAAATTTTTGTACAGTGGCTTTAAAATTTTTTTTTTAAAAATGAACATGTTTGTTTTTACATTGCAAAGAGTGTGCCTGCGACCATAGACGGTCCTTTTTTATTTTATTTTTTTTACCTGGTAGAAGGCTAAATTAAAACAAAAAAAAACAAAACAACTTTTAAGAACAGTTACATTTTTGTACAGTGGCTTTAAAAAAAAAAAGAACATGTTTGTTTTTACATTGCAAAGAGTGTGCCTGCGACCATAGACGGTCCTTTTTTATTTATTTATTTTTACCTGGTAGAAGGCTAAATAAAAAAACAAAAAACAAAAAAAAAAAAACTTTTAAGAACAGTTACATTTTTGTACAGTGGCTTTAAAATAAAAATTTAAAAAAATGAACATGTTTGTTTTTACATTGCAAAGAGTGTGCCTGCGACCATAGATGGTCCTTTTTTATTTTATTTTTTTACCTGGTAGAAGGATAAATTAAAACAAAAAAAACAAAACAACTTTTAAGAACAGTTACATTTTTGTACAGTGGCTTTAAAAAAAAAAAAAAAAAAAAAAAAAAAAAAAAAAACATGTTTGTTTTTACATTGCAAAGAGTGTGCCTGCGACCATAGACGGTCCTTTTTTATTTATTTATTTTTACCTGGTAGAAGGCTAAATTAAAACAAAAAAACTTTTAAGAACAGTTACATTTTTGTACAGTGGCTTTAAAAAAAAATATATATATATGAACATGTTTGTTTTTACATTGCAAAGAGTGTGCCTGCGACCATAGACGGTCCTTTTTTATTTTATTTGTTTACCTGGTAGAAGGCTAAATTAAAACAAAAAAACCAAAACAACTTTTAAGAACAGTTACATTTTTGTACAGTGGCTTTAAAAAAACAAAAAAAAACAAAAAAAAAACATGTTTGTTTTTACATTGCAAAGAGTGTGCCTGCGACCATAGACGGTCCTTTTTTATTTTATTTTTTTTTACCTGGTAGAAGGCTAAATTAAAAAAAAACTAAAAAAAAACAACTTTTAAGAACTGTTAAATTTTTGTACAGTGGCTTTTAAAAAAATTTTTTTTTTTAAATTAACATGTTTGTTTTTACATTGCAAAGAGTGTGCCTGCGACCATAGGTGGGTCCTTTATGGAAGCAATTACCGTCCACTCTCAGACACCCAAACGGAATGTCGTATCCACCTCCCTTGCTTCTCCCGCTTTCGCTTACTTTCACTCTCACTTCTTGGTACCAAAGTACTCACAGAGTACAGTATTTGCGTAAGTAGTAGAGATGCGCGGTTTGCGGACACAACCGCGGAGTCCGCGGATTATCCGCGGATCGGGCGGATGAAATTAAAAAAAATTAGATTTTATCCACGGGTCGGGTCGGGTCGGGTCGGGTCGGGCGGTTGAAATAAAAAAAAATTAGATTTTAAATAGATTCAGGCGGGTGGCAGTTAAACCAATTGGGAAATATATATACATAGTTAAATGTTGTTACCCACATACGAAAAACGAGCAGGCACCTGCTGCATATGCCACAACAGAAGAAGAAAAAAAAAAGAGATGGACACTTTTACAGAGCGGAGAAGGGACGCCTCGCCGGGGTCCGGGACCGAGGCCCCTTCCCCCGAGAGGGCCCCACCGGGAGCCGTAGCTGAGGCGATCCGCGAGAAGGGCCTTCGCCGCGGCCGGCGTCACGCGCAGCAGGTAAGCAGCTTACCTGACCGCCACCCCCGTGGCCGGGGGCTCGTAACAGGGGTCACTCCGCGCGCTCCGCCCGCGCAGCTTACCTGCCCGCCACCCCTGTTGCCGGGGGCGCGTAACAGGGGTCACTCCGCGCGCAGTGCGCTCACGAAAGGGGTGGGGCTCACCCTGGTTGATATAGACAGCAGGACGGTGGCCATGGAAGTCGGAACCCGCTAAGGAGTGTGTAACAACCCACCTGCCGAATCAACTAGCCCTGAAAATGGATGGCGCTGGAGCGTCGGGCCCATACCCGGCAGCGAGACGCGCTTGGAGGTGCGCTCAGCGCGGCTCCCATATGATTGCGCACTGGTGTGCGTCTGGGTCGTGACACCGTGGCACACGAATGTCTGTGCTGCATTGGATCAGTCTCCTTTCTTTAACAGGCAAAAGCTTTATAACCTCACTAATGCCTTGCATCGTCTATATTAGATATATAACAACGGGCGGGTGCGGTTCTGATCAAATGTTACATCGGGTGGATGGCGGATGGTTGACGACTTTCTGATGCGGTTGCGGATGAAATAATTGCCTATCCGCGCATCTCTAGTAAGTAGTGTGCACAAATTACCGTAGAAATGCAGCACTCATGAGCGTAAACACCATTTTTCCTGAGAAATGCATGCTAGCGTTTCCCCTCAGGATGATGTCACTTTTCTACTCCTAAAGCGCTGCATAAAAAAAAAAAAAGAGTGAAACTTTGTCCGAACATGCACCTCTACTGTGTTATTACTTTTCTGACAAACACACCACAAGGTGGCGCTGTTATTAGACCCTAAAGTTTGACACCTAATAAAGTGTATTGACTTGAAAAGCTCAATGCACTCTGCAAAACTCTGCCTGTAACTTTAGTGTGTTCTGTTGAATCACCACAAAATTCGGGACACACCTCTAGGGGAGTGGAAGTCACACGTGTGCAAAATTTGAGCTGGATTGGTTAAAAAATGTGGCTGGCATCCATCAAAAACATATTTGTATTGAGACCAAGTGTTTAATGATTATACAACTTTGATGATATCTGCTTTACAACACACTTACGTGATTACTGTGATGGGTTTTTTTCATATGGATGTTATTTGTTTTTTATTTTTTTGTATTTCATCTTATATCTATACATATTAGTAGAGATGTCTATTAGTATTTCAGCATTAATTTTCAATATTATTTTGAAGCTATTATTAATTAATTTAATAATTGAAAAAAAACCCCCGACATAAATAAAACTTTTAAGTATAAACACTAACATGAATAACATTATATGTTAAAACAGCATTATCCTAAGTCAGGGGTCGGCAACCCAAAATGTTGAAAGAGCCATATTGGACCAAAAATACAAAAACAAATCTGTCTGGAGCCGCAAAAAATTAAAAGCCATATTACATACAGACAGAGGTGGGTAGAGTAGCCAGAAATTGTACTCAAGTAAGAGTACTGTTACTTTAGAGATTTATTACTCAAGTAAAAGTAAGGAGTAGTCACCCAAATATTTACTTGAGTAAAAGTAAAAAGTATGTTGTGAAAAAACTACTCAAGTACTGAGTAACTGATGAGTAACATACACACACATATCATATATATATATATATATATATATATATATATATATATATATATATATATATATATATATATATATATATATATATATATATACACACACACACATATACACACACACATATATATATATATATATATATATATATATATATATATATATATATATATATATATACACACACACATTTATATATATATATACATATACATATATATATGCACATATATATATACAGTATATAATTTATATTTATTTATTTTGCCGTTTTTGTTTACATGTTAAAGGTGTTTTAATGAATATACATGCATGTTTAACACATATAGATTCCTTTCTTTCATGAAGACAAGAATATAAGTTGGTGTATTACCTGATTCTGATGACTTGCATTGATTGTAATCAGACAGTTGTGCTGATAGCGTCCACGTTTTCAAATGGAGGAGAAAGAAAGTTCCTCCTTTCTGTCTAATACCACATGAAAGTGGTTGGTTTTTGGCATCTTATTTGTCCAGCTTCCATATTCGTTTTTATACACTTTACAAGAAATACATTGGCGGCAAACTCCGTAGCTTGCTAGCTTGTTTGCGCTGGCTTTCGGAGACTCTTGTTTTGAAAGCGCAGGCGCGATGGAGCGGCACTTTTATTGTGAAGACAGGAACTGTGCAGTCAGTCTTTAGGCTTTTGACGGGATGTACGGTTGAAATAAAAAAGGGTCTTTTTTCCTTCACACTTTTGATTGATTGATTGAAACTTGTATTAGTAGATTGCACAGTGAAGTACATATTCCGTACAATTGACCACTAAATGGTAACACCCCAATAAGTTTTTCCACTTGTTTAAGTCAGGTCATGTGACCGCCGGCTCTGTTTGATTGGTCCAACGTCACCAGTGACTGCATCTGATTGGTGGAATGGAGTGAAACGTCACCAGTGACTGTATTTGTTGAAACGCAGGCACTATTACAGACCAAAACAAACAAAGCGTGCATTAACAGATCGATAAAAATTAGTAGCGAGTAGCGAGCTGAATGTAGATAAAAGTAGCGGAGTAAAAGTAGCGGAGTAAAAGTAGCGTTTCTTCTCTATAAATATACTCAAGTAAAAGTAAAAGTATGTTGCATTAAAACTACTCTTAGAAGTACAATTTATCCCAAAAGTTACTCAAGTAGATGTAACGGAGTAAATGTAGCGCGTTACTACCCACCTCTGCATACAGATAGTGTGTCATGAGATATAAATTGAATTACGATGACTTAAAGGAAACTAAATGAGCTCAAATATAGCTACAAATGAGGCATAATGATGCAATATGTACATATAGCTAGCCTAAAAAGCATGTTAGCATCGATTAGCTTGCAGTCATGCAGTGACCAAATATGTCTGACACAAATATGCACTCCACACAAGTCAATAACATCAACAAAACTCACCTTTGTGCATTCATGCACAACGTAAAAAGTTTGGTGGACAAAATGAGACAGAAAAAGAAGTGGCATAAAACACGTCCTAGAAAGTCGGAGAAAGTTATACATGTAAACAAACTACGGTGAGTTCAAGGACCGCCAAAATTAGTAGGACAAAACGGCGCTCGCCAAATACTCGAATCAGGGAAGCATGTTTAATATAAACAGTGTGCTTTATAACAATTAGGGAGGTTTGCGTCATGTTTGTCCTTCTACGGAAACCATATTAAAACTATTTTTCGTACATTTTTGAAAAAGATCCAGAGAGCCACTAGGGCGGCGCTAAAGAGCCGCATGCGGCTCTAGAGCCGCGGGTTGCTGACCCCTGTCCTAAGTAATAAATCCCGAATATAAAAATATATCTATGTGAATCTTTGGGCACCACACGATTCGTTTCAATTCCTGGGGGTAACGATTCGATTTAGAATCGATTCTCGATTCAAAATCAATACTTTTTTTAAAATAACATTGCATGCCATTTCTTTGATTACCTACATTCCACCATGAAATAGATGAACTGCTCTGATAAATTACTACAAAATTACTAAAATTACTAAAAAAAAATATATATACAGGTAAAAGCCAGTAAATTAAAATATTTTGAAAAACTTGATTTATTTCAGTAATTGCATTCAAAAGGTGTAACTTGTACATTATATTTATTCATTGCACACAGACTGATGCATTCAAATGTTTATTTCATTTAATTTTGATGATTTGAAGTGGCAACAAATGAAAATCCAAAATTCCGTGTGTCACAAAATTAGAATATTACTTAAGGCTAATACAAAAAAGGGATTTTTAGAAATGTTGGCCAACTGAAAAGTATGAAAATGAAAAATATGAGCATGTACAATACTCAATACTTGGTTGGAGCTCCTTTTGCCTCAATTACTGCGTTAATGCGGCGTGGCATGGAGTCGATGAGTTTCTGGCACTGCTCAGGTGTTATGAGAGCCCAGGTTGCTCTGATAGTGGCCTTCAACTCTTCTGCGTTTTTGGGTCTGGCATTCTGCATCTTCCTTTTCACAATACCCCACAGATTTTCTATGGGGCTAAGGTCAGGGGAGTTGGCGGGCCAATTTAGAACAGAAATATCATGGTCCGTAAACCAGGCACGGGTAGATTTTGCGCTGTGTGCAGGCGCCAAGTCCTGTTGGAACTTGAAATCTCCATCTCCATAGAGCAGGTCAGCAGCAGGAAGCATGAAGTGCTCTAAAACTTGCTGGTAGACGGCTGCGTTGACCCTGGATCTCAGGAAACAGAGTGGACCGAAACCAGCAGATGACATGGCACCCCAAACCATCACTGATGGTGGAAACTTTACACTAGACTTCAGGCAACGTGGATCCTGTGCCTCTCCTGTCTTCCTCCAGACTCTGGGACATCGATTTCCAAAGGAAATGCAAAATTTGCATGGTTGGGTGATGGTTTGGGGTGCCATGTCATCTGCTGGTGTCGGTCCACTCTGTTTCCTGAGATCCAGGGTCAACGCAGCCGTCTACCAGCAAGTTTTAGAGCACTTCATGCTTCCTGCTGCTGACCTGCTCTATGGAGATGGAGATTTCAAGTTCCAACAGGACTTGGCGCCTGCACACAGCGCAAAATCTACCCGTGCCTGGTTTACGGACCATGGTATTTCTGTTCTAAATTGGCCCGCCAACTCCCCTGACCTTAGCCCCATAGAAAATCTGTGGGGTATTGTGAAAAGGAAGATGCAGAATGCCAGACCCAAAAACGCAGAAGAGTTGAAGGCCACTATCAGAGCAACCTGGGCTCTCATAACACCTGAGCAGTGCCAGAAACTCATCGACTCCATGCCACGCCGCATTAACGCAGTAATTGAGGCAAAAGGAGCTCCAACCAAGTATTGAGTATTGTACATGCTCATATTTTTCATTTTCATACTTTTCAGTTGGCCAACATTTCTAAAAATCCCTTTTTTGTATTAGCCTTAAGTAATATTCTAATTTTGTGACACACGGAATTTTGGATTTTCATTTGTTGCCACTTCAAATCATCAAAATTAAATGAAATAAACATTTGAATGCATCAGTCTGTGTGCAATGAATAAATATAATGTACAAGTTACACCTTTTGAATGCAATTACTGAAATAAATCAAGTTTTTCAAAATATTCTAATTTACTGGCTTTTACCTGTATATATATATATATATATATATATATATATATATATATATATATATATATATATATATATATATATATATATATATATTTTTTTTTTTTTTTTTTTTTTTTTTTTAATACAATTCTACCCAAACATTTAATAAAGTCAAATACAAATAAGGCAACAAGAAAAGTATCCAACATTTTTCTACAGTAAATCTGTACAGCAGATATGGGCAACTACAACAACAGTGTGATTTGCCCGAGTGGCTGGACAGGACAGATTAAAAAAAATAAATAAAAAAAAATCGATTTTTGATTTGTTTGAATTGATTGAAAAACGTGACCAATAAGAATCGCGATTAATTCAAAAATCTTTTCTTTTTTTTGACATCCCTAATAATTATGTGTTAGGAAGCTGTTCGATTTTATGTTTTGATTACAGTATGTTAAATGTTGTTATTTTGTACAATAGAGAGAAATAGATTTTTTACCTGAATATTAGAGATGTCCGATAATATCGGAGCTGATAAATGCTTTCAAATGTAATATCGGAAATTATCGGTATCAAAAAGTAAAATTAATGACTTTTTAAAACGCCGCTGTTCGGAGCGGTACATATCCGGTAAAACACGGACGTAGGGAGAAGTAAAGAGCAGTCAGCAGCCCCTCCCCTCTCCCCTCTCCCACACACATCACAGGAGTTGACGACCGCAGCATGAGAGGTTTACTGGCGACGCTTGATGACCTCATCAAACCGCCGCGAGCGCAGCATAACAACAACAAGAGTGTTGATGCCGGTGCTGTAGCCGTGGCTAACAAGGGAGCTCGCTCGGTGACTGACTAACGACACCATGTCTATGGTTTGGGATTATTTTAAAGTGTGTCTGACGGATACAAAACTGGCAATTTGCAGTGTCTGCAAAAAGTTGGTTATGCGAGGAGGAACCAAAAAATTAAAAATAATGCACATAGTGAAAGTCAAAGTATAGTATTTCCCATAGTTGTAGTGGGTATCTCAGGGAGAGCATGTCCCAAATTTCAAGCTGCTGTTTTGAGGCATGTTAAAAAAAATAATACACTTTGTGACTTCAATAATAAATATGGCAGTGCCATGTTGGCACTTTTTTCCATAACTGGAGTTGAAGTTGTTCTCTTATTTTGGAAAACCTTGTTTTTGATTGATTGATTGAAACTTGTATTAGTAGATTGCACAGTACAGTACATATTCCGTACAATTGACCACTAAATGGTAACACCCCAAATAAGTTTTTCAACTTGATTAAGTCGAGGTCCACGTTAATCAATTCATGGTAAAGTTACATTGTTTAATGCATCCAGCGGGGAATCACAACAAAATTAGGCATAATAATGTGTTCATTCCACCACTGTATATATCGGTATCGGTTGATATCGGAATCGGTAATTAAGAGTTGGACAATACCGGAATATCGGCAAAAAAGCCATTATCGGACATCTCTAATTATGACTATTTAAATTTACAGTTCAGCCACTTTATATTGAATTTGTTGGCTTTTAAAAAAAAAATAAATAAATAAAAAAAATAATTTAGGGCAGGGGTGCTCATTACGTCGATCGCGAGCTACCGGTCGATCTCGGAGGGTGTGTCAGTCGATCACCAGCCAGGCATTAAAAAAATAGTCCTAAAAATGAGCGATCATAAATCTTCACTATGACGTCACTTTCGTCACTTGATTGACATTCACGGCACCCGAGGGTCTTCTGAGATGACGCTGGCTGCTGCCAGCTCATTAAAATGACCGACTGGAAGGCGAGAAACACTTTATTTCAACAGACTCTGGCGCCGTACCTGTCGTCAAAACTCCAAAGACCGACTGCACAGTTGCACAATAAAAGCGCTGCTTCATCCTGCCTGCGCTAACAAAATAAGAGTCTCAGAAAGCTGGCGTGTACAAGCTAGCAAGCTACGGAGTTTGCCGACAATGCATTTCTTGTAAAGTGTATACAAAGGAGTACGGAAGCTGGACAAATAAGATGCCAAAAACCAACCACTTTCATGTGGTATTGGACAGAAAGGAGGACTTTTTTTCTCCTCCATTGGAAAATGCGGACGTTTTTAGCACCACTGTCTGATTCCAATCAATGCAAGTCATCAGAATCAGGTAATACACCAACTTATATTCTTGTCTTCATGAAAGAAAGGAATCTATATGTGTTAAACATGCCTGTATTATCATTAAACACCTTTAACTTATTAACAATATGTGTTAAACATGCTTGTATTATCATTAAACACTTTTAACTTATTAACAATATTAACTATATGTGTTAAACATGCCTGTATTATCTTTAAACACCTTAACTTGTTAACAATATTAACTATATGTGTTAAACATGCTTGCATTATCTTTAAACACCTTTAACTTGTTAACAATATTAACTATTTGTGTTAAACATGCTTGTATTATCTTTAAACACCTTTAACTTATTAATAATATTAACTATATGTATTAAACATGCTTGTATTATCATTAAACACCTTTAACTTGTTAACAATATTAACTATATGTATTAAACATGCTTACATTATCTTTAAACACCTTTAACTTGTTAACAATATTAACTATATGTATTAAACATACTTGTATTATCATTAAACACCTTTAATTTATTTACAATATTAACTATATGTATTAAACATTCTTGTATTATCATTAAACACCTTTAATTTATTAACTATATGTATTAAACATTCTTGTATTACCATTAAACACCTTTAATTTATCAACAATATTAACTATATGTGTTAAACATGCTTGCATTATCATTAAACACCTTTAACTTATTAACAAAAACATATATTTCATAAATAAGTAAATATAAATTATATATATGAATGAGGTAGATCCCCACGACTTGATCAATTGAAAAGTAGCTCGCCTGCAGAAAAAGTGTGAGCACCCCTGATTTAGGGTGTTAATTGAGTTTGTCAAAAACTTAATTAGGGTTTTTATATGCGTTTTAACATGCACGTACAACACTTAAAACCTTTAGCATATCGGCATGTGGAATTAAATGATGGAATGGATTAAGCAAATAAATCAAACAAAGCTCCAGTAGGATTCAGTTTAAAAGACTGTTCAAACTACAAGTGTTCACAAAGTACACAGAACAAGAATTATGATGAATATATTGAACCCTTTTTTGTTTTTTGTTTGTTTTGTTATGGGTTATGTTTAAAAAAAAAAAAATTATGTATTTAATATTTGTTTACTTACTTTGGCATGTATATTTTTTGTTTATTATGTATTTGTTCACTGTTATGTTACAGAGAACAAGGAAATGGGATAAAATTGCTATGGTATGAAAAGGGGTAGGATTTAATAAGCTCAGCTTCTTCCTACTCCTTTTCGGACGTGCTTGTAATGAAACAACTGGAGATATGTGATGAATTGTATCGTGTGCATGTTCCAAATAAACTGAAACTGAACTGAACTGAACTGAAAAAGCCGGTTTCAAACAAATCTATACAATGATTCATTTATTAGAACACACCAAGTGTGTGTGTATGGGGCGGCAACTTTGGGTTTAGGGTGGGATGGGGGGCCCTTTAAGTGTCTTGCGTATGGGGGCCCAGACTTTGGTGCTACGTCCCTGACGGCCAAAGTTCAGCCTTTCCCCGGAACATCAAAAAGTGAGGGATGACAGCAGCCAGACTTGTCAACCGTGCGTCCCTCTTCAAAAACACCTCAAACTTGGCAAAGTCTTACATTCCCTTCTCGTGACTCTCTGGTCCCAGCAGAAGGACCCCAGATTGCTATGTGGGGCCAGTGCCTCCATGGAAATGCCCCCCTCTACCTCAAAGAACTACTCACCCCCAAATCCTCCACACGACACCTTCGCTCCGGACAGGCTAACCTCCTCCAACCGCCGAGGACAAAGCTACGAACAATGGGAGTCCGCCGCTCCCAGTCTGCGGAACGCTCCCTGACCACCTGAGGGCGCCACAGACTGTGGATTAGAGATGCGCGGCTAGGCAATTATTTCATCCGCAACCGCATCAGAAAGTCGTCAACCATCCGCCATCCACCCGTTTCTAACATTTAATCAGAACCGCATCCGCCCGCACCCGCCCGTTGTTATATATCTAATATAGACGATGCAAGGCATTAGTGAGGTTATAAAGCTTTTGCCTGTTAAAGAAAGGAGACTGATCCAATGCAGCACAGACATTCGCGTGCCACGCTGTCACGGCCCAGACGCACACCAGTGCGCAATCATATGGGAGCCGCGCTGAGCGCACCTCCAAGCGCGTCTCGCTGCCGGCGACGGCCGGGTATGGGCCCCACCCCTTTCGTGAGCGCACTGCGCGCGGAGTGACCCCTGTTACGCGCCCCCGGCAACAGGGGTGGCGGGCAGGTAAGCTGCGCGGGCGGAGCGCGCGGAGTGACCCCTGTTACGAGCCCCCGGCCACGGGGGTGGCGGGCAGGTAAGCTGCTTACCTGCTGCGCGTGACGCCGGCCGCGGCGAAGGCGGACGAGGCGGGGTGTCGGTGCGGTGGGCGCGGTGGTGACCCTGGACGTGCGTCGGGCCCTTCTCGCGGATCGCCTCAGCTACGGCTCCCGGTGGGGCCCTCTCGGGGGAAGGGGCCTCGGTCCCGGACCCCGGCGAGGCGTCCCTTCTCCGCTCCGTAAAAGTGTCCATCTCTTTTTCTTTTTTTTCTTCTGTTGTGGCATATGCTGCAGGTGCCTGCTCGTTTTTCGTATGTGGGTAACAACATTTAACTATGTATATATATTTCCAAATTGGTTTAACTGCCACCCGCCTGAATCTATTTAAAATCTAATTTTTTTTTTTCAACCGCCCGACCCGACCCGCGGATAAAATCTAATTTTTTTTAATTTCATCCGCCCGATCCGCGGATAATCCGCGGTTGTGCCCGCAAACCGCGCATCTCTACTGTGGATGCTTTTAAAAAAGGCTTTAAAACCCTTCTTTTTAAAAAAAACTTTTTTTTAGATATATGCATACCAGTTTTAGCTATTTGGCTGTTCTAGTTTATATTTGTATTTATTTTTTATTATCTTTTTATTTTTATTTTTTTTAATACACTGTAGCACTTTGAGGTTGTTTACTCAATGTAAAGTGCTTTTTACAAATACAATCTATTATTATTATTATTACTATGTCCAGGTAGTCGCCTGCCACGTTCTGAGTTCTCTGTAACCTGGGTTCGCTCCCTTTCCTGTTTGCAAACCCCTGCCAGTGCCAACAGGACCGCTGTGTCCCCAGTTGGACTGACGGGTAGGAACGTGAAGCGGAGAAGTTAAAGCTAAGGCGTCGTTTGACAGCTTTTCCTGACAGTGTGTGTGTGTGTGTGTGTGTGTGTGTGTGTGTGTGTGTGTGTGTGTGTTGTTTTAAACACTCCGTTAAGGCCAAGAGTCACAGAAAAGTGACTTTTAATGAGGAGCAATTGCTTACTTAAAGTCGCAGTACTGGACATTTATACTGTCCAACCCAGTGGTTCTCCACCTTCTTTCCACCAAGTACACTGCAAAAAGTCAGTGTTCAAAAATAAGAAAAAAAAATACAAAAATGAGGGGTATTTTATTTGAAGTAAGCAAAATTATCTGCCAATAGAACAAGAAAATTTGGCTTGTCAAGACTTTCCAAAACAAGTAAAATTAGCTAACTTCAATGAACCCAAAAAATACCTTAAAATAAGTATATTCTCACTAATAACAAGTGCACTTTTCTTGGTAGAAAAAAAATATTTTTTGCTCAATATGTTGAAAAATATTCTTAAATGAAGTAAATGCAAGTGCCATTATCTTGACATAATGATATGCGCTCGGCATTACATTTCTTGAAACCAGCAAACTTATAATAAAAACTAATTTATTGCTTTTAAAGGGGAACATTATCACCAGACCTATGTAAGCGTCAATATATACCTTGATGTTGCCGAAAAAAAGACCATATATTTTTTTAACCGATTTCCGAACTCTAAATGGGTGAATTTTGGCGAATTAAACGACTTTCTAATATTCGCTCTCGGAGCGATGACGTCACATCGGGAAGCAATCCGCCATTTTCTCAAACACCGAGTCAAATCAGCTCTGTTATTTTCCATTTTTTCGACTGTTTTCCGTACCTTGGAGACATCATTCCTCGTCGGTGTGTTGTCGGAGGGTGTAACAACACCAACAGGGACGGATTCAAGTTGCACCAGTGGCCCAAAGATGCCAAAGTGGCAAGAAATTGGACGTTTGTTCCGCACACTTTACCGACGAAAGCTATGCTACGACAGAGATGGCAAGAATGTGTGGATATCCTGCGACACTCAAAGCAGATGCATTTCCAACGATAAAGTCAAAGAAATCTGCCGCCAGACCCCCATTGAATCTGTCGGAGTGTGTGAGCAATTCAGGGACAAAGGACCTCGGTAGCACGGCAAGCAATGGCGGCAGTTTGTTCCCGCAGACAAGTGAGCTAAACCCCCTATCGACCCTAGCTTCCCTGGCCTGCTGACATCAACTCCAAAACTGGACAGATCAGCTTTCAGGAAAAGAGCGCAGATGAGGGTATGTCTACAGAATATATTAATTGATGAAAATTGGGCTGTCTGCACTCTCAAAGTGCATGTTGTTGCCAAATGTATTTCATATGCTGTAAACCTAGTTCATAGTTGTTAGTTTCCTTTAATGCCAAACAAACACATACCAATCGTTGGTTAGAAGGCGATCGCCGAATTCGTCCTCGCTTTCTCCCGTGTCGCTGGCTGTCGTGTCGTTTTCGTCGTTTTCGCTTGCATACGGTTCAAACCGATATGGCTCAATAGCTTCAGTTTCTTCTTCAATTTCGTTTTCGCTACCTGCCTCCACACTACAACCATCCGTTTCAATACATGCGTAATCTGTTGAATCGCTTAAGCCGCTGAAATTCGAGTTTGAATCCGAGCTAATGTCGCTATAGCTTGCTGTTCTTTCCGCCATGTTTGTTTGTGTTGGCGTCACTATGTGACGTCACAGGAAAATGGACGGGTGTATATAACGATGGTTAAAATCAGGCACTTTGAAGCTTTTTTTAGGGATATTGCGTGATGGGTAAAATTTTGAAAAAAACTTCGAAAAATATAATAAGCCACTGCGAACTGATTTTTAATGGTTTTAACAATTCTGAAATTCTGATAATGTTCCCCTTTAATGGAAAGGCAACAAGGCAAGCGCTTGTTACTCTCGGGGTCTCCTAGCCGCTCAGGCAAATCATATGGTCTAAAAATGCATTTTTCCATCGATAACATGACATCATCGCGCCAAGTGCGTGCTCTTTTTAATTGTAATTTTGAAGAATTCATCTGAATTTGCATAAACTGTTTTCTATTCAAAATTGTTAGAAATGTAAATGTTTAATATTAACTGTCAGTTTACTGTACTGTGCCAACTGTACTACTATATGAGTACGCATTTTCTATTGTTTCATTGAAAATAAAACAGCAAAGTCCATTTGGCTGTCATTAGTTTTAATTATGAGACACAATTGTGTCAAAAATCATGATTTTTTTTTTTTTTCATGCTTGAAGTAAGAAATGATGACTTTAAAAAAGTAGTTTTATACTTGTGAGTGTTGATGACACAGCTTTGCAACACTTGATATTCTAGTTTCAAGCATGTTTTACTCAATATAGCTCATCAAATCTCAGCAACAAGCTGTAATATCTTACTGAGATCATTTAGGAGCAAAACACTTAAAACAAGTAAAACACTCTAACATAAAATCTGCTTAGTGAGAAGAATTATCTTAGACAGAAAATAAGCAAATATACCCTTATTTGAGAAATTTAATCTTACTTTTTTTTGCAGTGTACCACCTCAGTAAAACACCATAATGACCAACATTAAAAATACAGTAGCGTAGTAGGTCAAAGTATTCATTAAAAACGAGGCAGAGGTTTTATTTAACAAGTATATTTAACATGGTTGGCCATTGTAACATTACACACAGGTTGAACAGTAACACTGTGTTTAATCAAGTAATTCTTTGGCGTACCACTAGTGGCACCACAGTTTGATCATCCCATATCTAACCTTTCAGGACATACAATCTCACAATTTTTCTTCGCTAACAGCCATAATGTTTTGTATTCAACAAGTAGTTTTGGTATAACACCGACAGAGACACTGAAAAGGTGTGCTATCACACACAATTTTAGGGGTTCACCCTTGAACTCTGTGCTGCTAGTTTATGATGTCAGTATTATTGAAATACAGTAAAATACAGCTATAAACAAATTAACTATTAATGGACTTTCGATTTTCCGGACTATAAGCGACTCCTTTTTTCCCCACACTTTGAGCCCTGCCGCCAAGAAAACGGTGCGGCTAATTTATGAATTGTTCTTCGCTATCAGCCATAATGTTTTGTATTCAACACAAAGTTTTGGTATAACACACCGAAGTTTTTGGTATAACACCGACAGAGACACTGAAAAGGTGTGCTATCACAATTTTCAAACCTGTGTCATGCACGTAAGTGAAATATATTACAGGGTAACCTCGGCTGTTAGAAAGTTAAAGTTAAAGTACCAATGATTGTCACACACACACACGAGGTGTGGCGAAATTATTCTCTGCATTTGACCCATCACCCTTGATCACCCCCTGGGAGGTGAGGGGAGCAGTGAGCAGCAGCGGTGGCCGCGCCCGGGAATCATTTTTTGGTGATTTAACCCCCAATTCCAACCCTTGATGCTGAGTGCCAAGCAGGGAGGTAATGGGTCCCATTTTTATAGTCTTTGGTATGACTCGGCCGGGATTTGAACCCACGACCTACCGATCTCAGGGCGGACACTCTAACCACTAGGCCACTGAGTAGGTTAGAAGCAATCCACTCCAAAAAGTCTTGAAGAAAACCAAATTGTACGAAGACTGAGGCAATTTTTTCCGATAAGAAATAATGTCAATTTAATGAATCTGTTTCAAACACCCAAAAATAGTAACAAAAAACACATTTTTTCAAGAGTAAGTATTATTTTACAAGTGGAAAAATTATTAAAAAACTTCACAATTTGCCACAAGTTATTTATTGAATTTATGCAAGTTTTCAAATTATTTTTTTTTATCAAAGTGCTTTCACTCGCAACTTTCTTTGGCCTCACGGAGGCGTATTTTTCAATTGTCTTCCATTAAAACAAGCACAGAGTTGAAGTCACCAACATGTGGGATTTTTTTGTTTCCGTACCATGACTGAGACGAATAACGGGACGTCGTACATACAAAGAACTAACTCTGGTGTATGTTGAGCTTTTTATTTGGCTTTTTCTAATGTCCTGCCTCAAGACTTGTATCACATTAAGGTGTGTCCTTAACGGATATTTATATCGGATTTCTGTCCGATATCAGCCAAAAAAACAAGTATCGGCTTGCATGAAACATCTCCAATAAAAGGTGCGGCTACACAACAGCTAAGCACACAATAGCACACAAGCTAGACATACAGTACCTACTTGTAATTGAACAATATTGCAGTCTAACAGCACATTTGTACCAAATAACTATAGTTGCATATTACGTACACATACTAAGTCTCCAAGGCCAAAGCGTATAAGAAAGTATCCAGTAACAAATGTGTCCGCATCAGTCAACTTCCTGCTTCAAGAGTTAAACTTCATGAATTATTGAGGCGTCAACAAAGGCAATTGCTACTCCAATTCAACTTAAAGACAGCTTAAGTCCATTGCAGACGGTGAATAACAATCATTTTGTGTTTTTCATACCTACCATTTTTCTCTGTTTGACTCATTTCACTTGATTAAGCCTTTTTCTGACATTCCACACTACTAAATGCTAAAAGTATAATAATAATAATAATACATTTTATTTGTAAAAAGCACTTTACATTGAGTAAACAACCTCAAAATGCTACAGTGTATTAAAAAAAATTAAAATAAAAAGATAATAAAAAAAAATTAAAAAAATTAAAACTAGAACAGCCAAATAGCTAAAACTACCGTATTTTCTGCACCATAAGGCGCCCTGGGTTAAAAGCCGCGCCTTCAATGAACGGCATATTTCAAAACTTTGTCCACCTATAAGCCGCCCGGTGTTGTAAGCCGCATCTAACTGCGCTAAAGGAATGTCAAAAAAACAGTCAGATAGGTCAGTCAAACTTTAATAATATATTAAAAACCAGCGTTCTAACAACTCTGTTCACTCCCAAAATGTACGCAAATGTGCAATCACAAACATACGTATATCAACATGGACAGAGCTGCGTGAAAAAAGCCACCCGGCCTCTTCGCGTAAACATAAACTTACCTTAACCACTCGCTCATCTTTTCTTCATCCATCCCTTCGAGTTAGCTTTTATGATGACGCCGGCTGGAAAGGTCTCTTTTGGCAAGGTCTTCCTTTTGAATATCACCATGGGTGGAAGTTTCTGGCCATTAGCATGGCAAGCTAGAACCACAGTGAAGGATGACTTCTCATTCCCTGTGGTGCGAATATTCACCGTACGTGCTCCCGTTGTATCCACAGTGCGGTTCACAGGAATATCAGTTGCTGTGAAATAGTAATCCGTGTGCGGATGGAGAGATTGCGTCTTTTCATAAACCGGATCCCTGACGCTTAGTAGGAGCCATTTTGTGGTCTTTACAGATGTAAACACACAAAGGAAATGAAACGTACGGTGATATCCGCGCGCTTTTTCTTCTTCTACGCGGGCGGGTGGTTGCTTACAGTAGAAGAAGAAGCGCTTCCTGTTCTATGGGGGCGGGTGCTTACCTTGGCGGTTGCTTGCGTAGAAGAAGAAGCGCTTCCTGTTCTACCGGGAAAAAAGATGGCGGCTGTTTACCGAAGTTGCGAGATCGAAACTTTATGAAAATGAATCGTAATATTAATCCATATATAAAGCGCACCGGGTTAAAAGCCGCACTGTCAGCTTTTGAGTAAATTTGTGATTTTTAGGTGCGGCTAATAGTGCGGAAAATACGGTAGTAGGCATATATCTAAAAAAAAAAGAAAAGGCTATTTTTAAAAAGAAGGGTTTTTAAGCCTTTTTTTAAAAGCATCCACAGTATGTGGTGCCCTCAGGTGGTCAGGGAGAAAGCCTTTAAGTATGTACGATCCGTGCTGATATCACATTGCAGCAATATTGTTATCGACCAATACTCAAGGCTCCAATGTTGGTATCACATTGGAAGTGAAAAATACTCCTGCAAATGTTGTCAGACTTTAATAACAATAATAATAATTTAATGTGTTAATACATTGAATACTTTACACTAATACCACTTTAATTACGCCGCTGTGTTTTAAAACTGACTGTTTTATTGTTTTTATGTCTGATTTGAACAGTGATTAACTTGTTGACATCCAGTACTTGCATGACAGTTTATGTTTGTTCAAGATTTTCAGCCATTATTAATACGTCTCAGATGTTCCTACTCAAAGTGTATTGGCCAACATCCTGCTTTTGCACAATGATTTATTTAAAAAGTCTTTTTTTTACAAAGACAAGAACACTTACAAAAACATCATGTCATCGCCTTTAAAAAGGAAATCATCCAATTGCTATTTATTTTTACATAGAAGCCTTATTTAGCCAAACTGAATTCGGTGAAGACACCTGCCACTAGGGGGCGCCTGGGGTTTGCTATGATATGCTGTGATGTATTCATCGTCAGCATATTGAGTCCTTATTTTCTTTCATGACAGCCTCTCTCATCAACACCACGCAGTTTCTCAGGAAATGAAATCAAAAGTTGGTATTGTTGACCTCTGTCGCCATGGCGACTCATTATCAGATGGTGTACTGCAGATTAGTTAACACTATAATGAATAGGGTTACGTTTATTTGACGTATATCTCATCAGTGTTTGATGCTTAGAGTGTGTTTGAGGCCTCGGACTATGGCGGCTGTGTTTTGTGTCTGCCAACACCCAGACGAGGGAGTGTTTAGCCTTCGCTGCTAGTTGTGCTGTCTAAGGAATTTCCCTGCAGCTTGAGTCATTTGCCTTCATGTCTCCCTCACTCTCTCCCTCCCTCCCTCCCTCAAGCCTGGCTGCAAGAAAATCATCTGTTGCATAGTGCATCACACTCTGACCTTATATCCTCCAAACTTCTTCACAGGCTGAGCACAGAACGCAATCAAGGGTTAAATATGAGCCATTATAACATTATAAACTTACAGTGTTTACTAGTTATCACACCTCATAATTAAGGCTGCAACAACTAATCGATTAAATTTGATTATGAAAATAGTTGGCAATTAATTTAGTCATCGATTCGTTGGACCTATGCTATGCGCATGCGCTGAGGCTACTTTATTATTATTTTTTTTATAAACCTTTATTTATAAACTGCAACATTTACAAACAGCTGAGAAACAATAATCAAAATAAGTATGGTGCCAGTATGCTGTTTTTTTTCCAATGAAATACTGGAAAGGATAGAAATGTAGTTTGTCTCTTTTATCCGATTATTAATCGATTAATCGAAGTAATAATCGACAGATTAATCGATTATCATATTAATTGTTAGTTGCAGCCCTAATCATATTCATCAACTATTTAACAGGTTATTTAGTCTAATATCATGCATTTATTCACACAGTAAAATATGTTTTTTTTAAACTTCTGTATTAATTAATTTATCTTTATTCTTTTTTTAAATTTAAATAAACATACAGTGTTTACTAGTTATCACACCTCATATTCATCAACTATTTATCAGGTTATTTAGTCTAATATCATGCATTGATACTGAACACACAAAAAAAAAATATATATATATTTTTAAAACTTCTGTATTAATTAATTAACTTTATTTGTTTATTTATATAAACATACAGTGTTTACTAGTTATCACACCTCATAATCATCAACTATTTATCAGGTTATTGAGTCTAATATCATGCATTGATTCACACACTGAACAAATAAAATATATATATTTTTTTAAACTTCTGTATTAATTAATGTATTAACTTTATTTGTTTATTTAAATAAACATACAGTGTTTACTAGTTATCACACCTCATATTCATCAATTATTTAGCAGGTTATTTAGTCTAATATCATGCATTGATTCATACACTAAACATAAGTAAAATATGTTTTTTTTTAACTTCTGTATTAATTCATTTATTTATCTTAATTTTTGTATTTAAATAAACATACAGTGTTTACTAGTTATCACACCTCATATTAATCAATTATTTAACAGGTTATTTAGTCTAATATCATGCATTGATTCACACAGTAAACATAAGTAAAATATGTTGTTGTTTTTTAAACTTCTGTATTAATTGATCTATTATCTTTTTTTTATTTATTTAAATAAGCATACAGTGTTTACGAGTTATCACACTACATATTCATCAATTATTTAACAGGTTATTTAGTCTAATATCATGCATTGATTCATTCAGTAAACATAAGTAAAATGTTTTTTGTTTACTTCTGTATTAATTAATTTATTTATCTTAATTTTTCTATTTAAATAAACATACAGTGTTTACTAGTTATCACACCTCATATTCATCAATTATTTAGCAGGTTATTTAGTCTAATATCATGCATTGATTCATACACTAAACATAAGTAAAATATGTTTTTTTTTAACTTCTGTATTAATTCATTTATTTATCTTTATTTTTTTTAATTTAAATAAACACACAGTGTTTACTAGTTATCAAACCTCATATTCATCAACTATTTATCAGGTTATTTAGTCTAATATCATGCATTGATTCACACAGTAAACATAAGTAAAATGTTTTTTTTTTTTTATTTCTGTATTAATTAATTTATTATCTTTTTTTATTTATTTAATTAAGCATACAGTGTTTACGAGTTATCACACTACATATTCATCAACTATTTATCAGGTTATTTAGTCTAATATCATGCATTGATTCACACAGTAAACATAAGTAAAATATGTTTTTTTTTACTTCTGTATTAATTCATTTCATTTATTTATCTTAATTTTTGTATTTAAATAAACACACAGTGTTTACTAGTTCTGACACCTCATATTCATCAATTATTTAACAGGTTATTTAGTCTAATATCATGCATTGATTCACTCAGTAAACTGTTTTTTGTTTACTTCTGTATTAATTAATTAATTTATCTTAATTTTTCTATTTAAATAAACATAGTGTTTACTAGTTATCACACCTCATATTCATCAATTATTTATCACGTTATTTAGTCTAATATCATGCATTGATTCACACACTAAACAAATAAAATATATATATTTTTAAACTTCTGTATTAATTCATCTATTATCTTTATTTTTTTATTTAAATAAACATACAGTGTTCACTAGTTCTCACATCTCATATTCATCAACTATTTAGCAGGTTATTTAGTCTAATATCATGCATTGATTCACACAGTAAACATAAGTAAAATTTGTTTTTCTTTAACTTCTGTATTAATTACTTTATTTATCTTTATTTTTTATTTAAATAAACACACAGTGTTTACTAGTTATCACACCTCATATTCATCAACTATTTATCAGGTTATTTATTCTAATATCATGCATTGATTCACACACTGAACAAATAAAATATATATATATTTAAAACTTCTGTATTAATTAATGTATTAACTTTATTTGTTTAATTAAATAAACATACAGTGTTTACTAGTTATCACACTTCATATTAATCAACTATTTAACAGGTTATTTAGTCTAATATCATGCATTGATTCACACACTAAACAAATAAAATATATATATTTTTAAACTTCTGTATTAATTCATCTATTATCTTTATTTTTTAATTTAAATAAACATACAGTGTTCACTAGTTCTCAAATGTCATATCCATCAACTATTTAGCGGGTTATTTAGTCTAATATCATGCATTGATTCACACACTAAACAAATATAATATATATATTTTTAAACTTCTATATTAATTCATCCATTATCTTTATTTTTTTATTTAAATAAATATACAGTGTTTACTAGTTATCACACCTCATATTCATCAACTATTTAGCAGGTTATTTAGTCTAATATCATGCATTGATTCACACAGTAAACATAAGTAAAATTTGTTTTTCTTTAACTTCTGTATTAATTACTTTATTTATCTTTATTTTTTTATTTAAATAAACATATAGTGTTTACTTGTTCTCACACCTCACATTCATCAACTATTTAGCAGGTTATTTAGTCTAATATCATGCATTGATTCACTCAGTAAACATAAGTAAAATGTTTTTTTTTAACTTTTGTATTTATTCATTTATTTATCTATTTTTTTTAAAATCTAAATAAACAGAGTGTTTACTAGTTATCACACCTCATATTCATCAACTATTTAGCAGGTTATTTAGTCTAATATCATGCATTGATTCACTCAGTAAAATATGTTTTTTTTAACTTCTGTGTTAATTAATGTATTTATTTTTTATCTTTTATTCAAAAATAAATTATTCATTCATTTATTTATTTATTTAATTGTAATTATTCACTAATTTATTTTATTTTTTGTAATTTGCATTCTGCTCCCCCCACCCTCTATTTATCACTAAACTCACTATCCACTTCGTGTTACATCTTTGCCATTTTTTCCCTTTTTTCTCAAAATACATCAGTGACCAATATGTTTAATTTGTATTATATTATGTTTTGGTTTTAAACAAACAAGAGCGTAACAACATATTTGTTCACCAGTAAAAGAAGTCCTAAGTGGTATCACTCCTTAGTGTGTGTGTGTGTGTGTGTGTGTGTGTGTGTGTGTGTGTGTTTAATGCTCCACTGCGTCGTCCTGCGTCACTAATGGCCTTTGCTGAGTCAGCCGCTTTTAAAGGACACGCCCCCCTCCTCTGTGTTGTTCCGCTCGCTGCTCGCTGCTCGCCCTCCCTGTCGTCTCCGCCACTTCCTCAATTTGCTGGCTTGGTGCAGGAGAGTTTCTTGTCTTTTTTTGTGTGTGTGTGTGTGTGTGTGTGTGTGTGTGTGTTTCCTCCTCCAACATGTGTGTGTTTGTGAGCGTGCAGCGGCAGCACATGTCCTCCATCCCATATGATCAATGATCATTACTCATGTCTAAATATATCTACTTTTTAAAATTCAAATAAACAAAAATGTACTTCTCGGTCGGGGGTCACCAACCCGCGGCTCTTTAGTGCCGCCCTAGTGGCTCCCTGGAGCATTTTTCAAAGGATTGAAAATGGAAAAATAAATGTTTTGTTTGAGGACAAACATGACACAAACCTTCCCAATTGTTATAAAGCCCAGTGTTTAATATGTTTGTGTGTATGCTGCACTGATGACACTATTTGGTGAACATCGTTTGTACTGCTAATTTCGGCGGTTCTTGAACTCACCGTAGTGTGGACTGTGACGCGACAGTTTGTTTACATGTAAAATCTTCCACTCCTTTGTCTCATTTTGTCCACCAAACGTTTTATACTGTGCGTGAATGCTGTTGTTGATGTTATTGACTTGTTGGGAGTGCTAATCAGGCATATTTGGGCAGTGCATGACTGCAAGCTAATCAATGCTAACATGCTATTTAGGCTAGCTGTATGTAAACATTGCATCATTATGCCTAATTTTTTGATAGTAGGCTAATATAGACACATCATGTGTCGCCTTCATTATAACACTTTATAAGACTTTTAAAGTCATTTTGAGAGTAGGCTAATATAGCTAATATAGACACTTACATCATGTGTTGCCTTCATTATAACACTTATATAAGACTTTTAAAGTCATTTTGATAGTAGGCTAATATAGACACATCATTTGTTGCCTTCATTATAACACTTATATAAGACTTTTAAAGTAATTTTGATAGTAGGCTAATATAGCTAATATAGACACTTACATCATGTGTTGCCTTCATTATAACACTTATATAAGACTTTTAAAGTCATTTTGATAGTAGGCTAATATAGACACATCATTTGTTGCCTTCATTATAACACTTATATAAGACTTTTAAAGTAATTTTGATAGTAGGCTAATATAGCTAATATAGACACTTACATCATGTGTTGCCTTCATTATAACACTTATATAAGACTTTTAAAGTCATTTTGATAGTAGGCTAATATAGACAATATAGACACATGTGTCGCCTTCATTATAACACTTACATAAGACTTTTAAAGTCATTTTGAGAGTAGGCTAATATAGCTAATATAGACACTTACATCATGTGTTGCCTTCATTATAACACTTATATAAGACTTTTAAAGTCATTTTGATAGTAGGCTAATATAGACACATCATGTGTTGCCTTCATTATAACACTTACATAAGACTTTTAAAGTCATTTTGAGAGTAGGCTAATATAGCTAATATAGACACTTACAT
This sequence comes from Nerophis lumbriciformis, assembly GCF_033978685.3. Lineage (NCBI taxonomy): Eukaryota > Metazoa > Chordata > Actinopteri > Syngnathiformes > Syngnathidae > Nerophis > Nerophis lumbriciformis. The sequence continues at coordinate 6,099,203 of NC_084574.2, read as the reverse complement.
CATGTGTTGCCTTCATTATAACACTTATATAAGACTTTTAAAGTCATTTTGATAGTAGGCTAATATAGCTAATATAGACACATGTGTCGCCTTCATTATAACACTTACATAAGACTTTTAAAGTCATTTTGATAGTAGGCTAATATAGACAATATAGACACATGTGTCGCCTTCATTATAACACTTACATAAGACTTTTAAAGTCATTTTGAGAGTAGGCTAATATAGCTAATATAGACACTTACATCATGTGTTGCCTTCATTATAACACTTATATAAGACTTTTAAAGTCATTTTGATAGTAGGCTAATATAGACACATCATGTGTTGCCTTCATTATAACACTTACATAAGACTTTTAAAGTCATTTTGAGAGTAGGCTAATATAGCTAATATAGACACTTACATCATGTGTTGCCTTCATTATAACACTTATATAAGACTTTTAAAGTCATTTTGATAGTAGGCTAATATAGCTAATATAGACACATGTGTCGCCTTCATTATAACACTTACATAAGACTTTTAAAGTCATTTTGAGAGTAGGCTAATATAGCTAATATAGACACTTACATCATGTGTTGCCTTCATTATAACACTTATATAATACTTTTAAAGTCATTTTGATAGTAGGCTAATATAGACACATCATTTGTTGCCTTCATTATAACACTTATATAAGACTTTTAAAGTCATTTTGATAGTAGGTTAATATAGCTAATATAGACACTTACATCATGTGTTGCCTTCATTATAACACTTATATAAGACTTTTAAAGTCATTTTGAGAATAGGCTAATATAGCTAATATAGACACTTACATCATGTGTTGCCTTCATTATAACACTTATATAATACTTTTAAAGTCATTTTGAGAATAGGCTAATATAGCTAATATAGACACTTACATCATGTGTTGCCTTCATTATAACACTTATATAATACTTTTAAAGTCATTTTGAGAATAGGCTAATATAGCTAATATAGACACTTACATCATGTGTTGCCTTCATTATAACACTTATATAAGACTTTTAAAGTCATTTTGATAGTAGGCTAATATAGCTTATATAGACACTTACATCATGTGTTGCCTTCATTATAACACTTATATAAGACTTTTAAAGTCATTTTGATAGTAGGCTAATATAGCTAATATAGACACATGTGTCGCCTTCATTATAACACTTACATAAGACTTTTAAAGTCATTTTGAGAGTAGGCTAATATAGCTAATATAGACACTTACATCATGTGTTGCCTTCATTATAACACTTATATAATACTTTTAAAGTCATTTTGATAGTAGGCTAATATAGACACATCATTTGTTGCCTTCATTATAACACTTATATAAGACTTTTAAAGTCATTTTGATAGTAGGTTAATATAGCTAATATAGACACTTACATCATGTGTTGCCTTCATTATAATACTTATATAAGACTTTTAAAGTCATTTTGATAGTAGGCTAATATAGACACATCATTTGTTGCCTTCATTATAACACTTATATAAGACTTTTAAAGTCATTTTGATAGTAGGCTAATATAGCTAATATAGACACTTACATCATGTGTTGCCTTCATTATAACACTTATATAAGACTTTTAAAGTCATTTTGATAGTAGGCTAATATAGCTAATATAGACACATGTGTCGCCTTCATTATAACACTTACATAAGACTTTTAAAGTCATTTTGAGAGTAGGCTAATACAGCTAATATAGACACTTACATCATGTGTTGCCTTCATTATAACACTTATATAATACCTTTAAAGTCATTTTGATAGTAGGCTAATATAGACACATCATTTGTTGCCTTCATTATAACACTTATATAAGACTTTTAAAGTCATTTTGATAGTAGGTTCCATCCATCCATTTTCTACCGCTTAATCCCTTCGGGGTCGCGGGGGGCGCTGGAGCCTATCTCAGCTACAATCGGGCGGGAGGCGGGGTACACCCTGGACAAGTCGCCACCTCATCACAGGGCCAACACAGATAGACAGACAACATTCACACTCACACTAGGGACAATTTAGTGTTGCCAATCAACCTATCAATATAGCTAATATAGACACTTACATCATGTGTTGCCTTCATTATAACACTTATAAAGTCATTTTGAGAATAGGCTAATATAGCTAATATAGACACTTACATCATGTGTTGCCTTCATTATAACACTTATATAATACTTTTAAAGTCATTTTGAGAATAGGCTAATATAGCTAATATAGACACTTACATCATGTGTTGCCTTCATTATAACGCTTATATAAGACTTTTAAAGTCATTTTGATAGTAGGCTAATATAGCTTATATAGACACTTACATCATGTGTTGCCTTCATTATAACACTTATATAAGACTTTTAAAGTCATTTTGATAGTAGGCTAATATAGCTAATATAGACACATGTGTCGCCTTCATTATAACACTTACATAAGACTTTTAAAGTCATTTTGAGAGTAGGCTAATATAGCTAATATAGACACTTACATCATGTGTTGCCTTCATTATAACACTTATATAATACTTTTAAAGTCATTTTGATAGTAGGCTAATATAGACACATCATTTGTTGCCTTCATTATAACACTTATATAAGACTTTTAAAGTCATTTTGATAGTAGGCTAATATAGCTAATATAGACACTTACATCATGTGTTGCCTTCATTATAACACTTACATAAGACTTTTAAAGTCATTTTGATAGTAGGCTAATACAGCTAATATAGACACATGTGTCGCCTTCATTATAACACTTACATAAGACTTTTAAAGTCATTTTGATAGTAGGCTAATATAGCTAATATAGACACTTACATCATGTGTTGCCTTCATTATAACACTTATATAAGACTTTTAAAGTCATTTTGATAGTAGGCTAATATAGACACTTACATCATGTGTTGCCTTCATTACAACACTTATATAATACTTTTAAAGTCATTTTGAGAATAGGCTAATATAGCTAATATAGACACTTACATCATGTGTTGCCTTCATTATAACACTTATATAATACCTTTAAAGTCATTTTGAGAATAGGCTAATATAGCTAATATAGACACTTACATCATGTGTTGCCTTCATTATAACACTTATATAAGACTTTTAAAGTCATTTTGAGAATAGGCTAATATAGCTAATATAGACACTTACATCATGTGTTGCCTTCATTATAACACTTATATAAGACTTTTAAAGTCATTTTGAGAATAGGCTAATATAGCTAATATAGACACTTACATCATGTGTTGCCTTCATTATAACACTTATATAAGACTTTTAAAGTCATTTTGATAGTAGGCTAATATAGACACATCATTTGTTGCCTTCATTATTACACTTATATAAGACTTTTAAAGTCATTTTGATAGTAGGTTAATATAGCTAATATAGACACATCATGTGTTGCCTTCATTATAACACTTATATAAGACTTTTAAAGTAATTTTGATAGGTTAATATAGCTAATATAGACACTTACATCATGTGTTGCCTTCATTATAACACTTATATAAGACTTTTAAAGTCATTTTGAGAATAGGCTAATATAGCTAATATAGACACTTACATCATGTGTTGCCTTCATTATAACACTTATATAAGACTTAAAGTAATTTTACAATATTACATTTCTCTAAAAACATACATAAACATTTGTTTTAACTCTTCAATTTCTGCATCAAATGCCTCCTACAACAACATCTGAAAGGTCAATTTTTTTTTTTTTTTTTAAGGTTTTTCTATATTTGGGTCTTACAGGGATATATAGGCTCCAGCACCTCCCGCGACCCCAAAAAGGGACAAGCGGTAGAAAATAGATGGATGGATGATCACTCAATTGCTGACACCCCCCCCAATTTGGCACGACTACTTCCTATCTGGGAAGCTGTAATTATTCATTAGAAGAGTGATGCCTTGCAGGGGCGTGCGCTGATTGATTGGCTTTGATATGTGGCGCGGTGTAATCCGTCTTTGACCGCGGTTGCTGTCCAAATTGGCAGCAATTGTATAAAAAAATAAATAAAAAAATGCATGAGAGATTAGGTTACTTTAAAAAGTCAGGGGGAGAAAAGATGGAGTGAAAAGTGTACGATTTTGAATTCTTTTGAAGAAAAATTCAGGTTTAGGATTAATTAACATGTTTTTTCTTTTTAGTTTGTGCTGAAAAAAAAGAAAGAAAAAAAGTGCAACAAGAAGAAGAAAATACTGGGCAATAAGGTTTTCAATCTGTCCCAAATATTTTTTTTTAGATCTTCAAGGGGTGTTATGTTCATAAGTTGTAAATAGAGATGTCCGTTAATGGCTTTTTTGCCGATATCCGATATTCCGATTGTGGGGGGGGGGCGTGGCCTGCGGACCTGCAGCGAAGCGGGGTGTGTCAGGATCGGCTTCGAGATTAGTGACAGGTGTGTAGATGACACAGCTGTGAGTGTTTGTTTGATCACCTGTCGCTCTGTTAAAGGCAGCAGTCGGGAAGGAGAGGAGGTTGTTGTTGGTGGAGAACGAGCGAGATAAACTCTAACATGGCTGAATTTATTGCAAATTAAATCATTGTTCGCAAACATGAACAAGACTGTCATGTGCGTCATTGATGGTCCAGAGAACCCAGAGAAGCAAGACCTCCACACCGATATTGTCCAACTCTTAATTACCGATTCCGATATCAACCGATACCGATATATACAGTCGTGGGATTAACACATTATTATGCCTAATTTTGTTGTGATGCCCCGCTGGATGCATTAAACAATGTAACAAGGTTTTCCTAAAATAAATCAACTCAAGTTATGGGAAAAAAATGCCAACATGGCACTGCCATATTTATTATTGAAGTGCATTATTTTTTTTTAAACATGCCTCAAAACAGCAGCTTGGAATTTGAGACATGCTCTCCCTGAAATAATCCTGAGACCCACTACAACTATGGGAAGTACCGTATTTTCCGCACTATTAGCCGCACCTAAAAACCACAAATTTACTCAAAAGCTGACAGTGCGGCTTTTAACCCGGTGCGCTTTATATATGGATTAATATTACGATTCATTTTCATAAAGTTTCGATCTCGCAACTTCGGTAAACAGCTGCCATCTTTTTTCCCGGTAGAACAGGAAGCGCTTCTTCTTCTACGCAAGCAACCGCCAAGGTAAGCACCCGCCCCCATAGAACAGGAAGCGCTTCTTCTTCTACTGTAAGCAACCACCCGCCCGCGTAGAAGAAGAAAAAGCGCGCGGATATCACCGTACGTTTCATTTCCTTTGTGTGTTTACATCTGTAAAGACCACAAAATGGCTCCTACTAAGCGTCAGGGATCCGGTTCATGAAAAGACGCAATCTCTCCATCCGCACACGGATTACTATTTCACAGCAACTGATATTCCTGTGAACCGCACTGTGGATACAACGGGAGCACGTACGATGAATATTCGCACCACAGGGAATGAGAAGTCATCCTTCACTGTGGTTCTAGCTTGCCATGCTAATGGCCAGAAACTTCCACCCATGGTGATATTCAAAAGGAAGACCTTGCCAAAAGAGACCTTTCCAGCCGGCGTCATCATAAAAAGCTAACTCGAAGGGATGGATGAAGAAAAGATGAGCGAGTGGTTAAGGTAAGTTTAAGTTTACGCAAAGAGGCCGGGTGGCTTTTTTCACGCAGCTCTGTCCATGTTGATATACGTATGTTTGTGATTGCACATTTGCGTACATTTTGGGAGTTAACAGAGTTGTTAGAACGCTGGTTTTTAATATATTATTAAAGTTTGACTGACCTATCTGACTGTTTTTTTGACATTCCTTTAGCGCAGTTAGATGCGGCTTACAACACCGGGCGGCTTATAGGTGGACAAAGTTTTGAAATATGCCGTTCATTGAAGGCGCGGCTTTTAACCCAGGGCGCCTTATGGTGCGGAAAATACGGTACTATACTTTGACTTTCACAAAGGGCATTATTTTTATTTTTATTTTTTTTAAACATGCCTCAAAACAACAGCTACAAAAACAATGAAGGCACACAGCTTCAGTCCAGAGTATACTAGAGTAATAAAGTATATAGTCCTCCTTTAGTGCAAGACTGCCTGGCATACTGTATAACAGGGAATTATAAACTGGGCATCTACATCAACTATATGATTTGCCTGAGAAGCTGTAAGGACAAAAAAAAAAAAATATATATATATATATATATATATATTTTTTTTTTAAACCGATACCGATAATTTCCGATATTACATTTTAAAGCATTTATCAGCCGATAATATGGGCAGTCCGATATTATCGGATATCTCTAGTTGTAAATATTCAGTCTTTTATCGTTCATAGTTAATATTGTAACTCCCACATTCTTTATTTCCATGTACATTCTGGGTGTCTCATTCAGTAAAATAATGTAAAATTCCATTCCGTTTTTTAAGGAGGGAAATTCCTGGTAATTTCGGGTAATCAGGGAATTTGCCGAACCAGGAAACATGCTAGCTTGAATGTCCAGAGTGAGTGGAGTGTGTGGATGTTGGAATGGTTCGAATCGGATGAGTAATGTCGGATATGCAGTGGATTCTATATTTCCCATTCGTTGTCAATGGGGAGAAAATTACCGGAATTTCCGGGAAAACCGGGAATTTTGGGAAAAGGAAAACATGTTTTGCGTTCGACATATGTGAAGAGCAGTATAGGTTGATGGTTGAAATCGTGTTTTAAAAATGCGAAAAATGTTGCGATATTTTCAAATTCATTTAAGTAGAATTTCCCTGGACATTTGGAAATATCGGGAAAACCGGAAATTTTTAAAAATATTGATGTATTGAAATATTGTTCTAGATGATATGAATGGGATAGTGTTGGAATTTTTGAAATCGGTTAAAAAATGTTGATGTAGTAACAGTTTGAATTTCAATGGATATTTCGGATTTCCTGGAATTTCGGTAAAATCGGGAACTTGTATGAAAGGAAAAATGGTAGTTTTGTTGTACCAATTAAAATAATATTTTGAATGGTAAAAAACGGTTGAAAAATGTGGACTGTGAAACAGTCCAGGAAAAAAGTGTTGAAATGTGGGAATTGCGCAAGTTCGAAAAATGGCCCATTCGTTTTCAACGGGAAAAATCACCCGGAAAACCGGGAATTCCGGGTAATCTGGGATATTTAAAAGAAAAAAGGTTTTGGGGAGTTCACGACTCCCGGTTGAGCCGAACATTTTGATAGGTTGATGGTTGAAATCGGGTTTAGAAAATGCGAAAAATGCGAAAAATGTTGCGATTTTTTCTCATTCATTTGAATTGGATTTCCCTGGACATTTGGGAATATCGGGAAAACCGGAAATTTTTAAAAATATTGATATATTGAAATATTGTCCTAGATGATATGAATGGGATAGTGTTGGAATTTTTGATATCGGTTAAAAAATGCTGATGTAGTAACAGTTTGAATTTAAATGGATATTTCGGAATTCCTGGAATTTCGGTAAAATAGCGAACTTGTACGAAAAGAAAAATGGTAGTTTTGTTGTACCAATTAAAATAATATTTTGAATGGTAAAAAAACGGTTGAAAAATGTGGACTATGAAAACAGTCCAGGAAAAAAGTGTTGAAATGTGGGAATTGCGCAAGTTCGAAAAATGGCCCATTCGTTTTCAACGGGAAAAATCACCCGGAAAACCAGGAATTCCGGGTAATCTGGGATATTAAAAAAAAAAAAAAGGTTTGGGGAACTCACGACTCCCGGTGGAGCCGAACATTTTGATAGGTTGATGGTTGAAATTGGGTTTAAAAAATGCGAAAAATGTTGCAATATTTTCTCATTCATTTGAATTGGATTTCCCTGGACAATTGGGAATATCGGGAAAACACTGAATTTAAAAAAAATATTGATATATTGAAATATTGTCCTAGATGATATGAATGGGATGGTGTTGGAATTTTTGAAATCGGTTGAAAAATGTTGACGTAGTAACAGTTTGAATTGAAATGGATATTTCGGAATTCCTGGAATTTCGGTAAAATCGGGAACTTGCACGAAAAGAAAAATGGTAGTTTTGTTGTACCAATTAAAATAATATTTTGAATGGTAAAAAAAGGTTGAAAAATGTGGACTGTGAAAACAGTCCAGGAAAAAAGTGTTGAAATTTGGGAATTGCGCAAGTTCGAAAAATGGCCCATTCGTTTTCAACGGGAAAAATCACCCGGAAAACCAGGAATTCCGGGTAATCTGGGATATTTAAAAAAAAAAAAAAGGTTTGGGGAACTCACGACTCCCGGTCGAGCCGAACATTTTGATAGGTTGATGGTTGAAATCGGGTTTAGAAAATGCGAAAAAGGTGAAAAATGTTGCTATATTTTCTCATTCATTTGAATTGGATTTCCCTGGACATTTGGGAATATCGGGAAAACACTGAATTTTTTAAAAATATTGATATATTGAAATATTGTCCTAGATGATATGAATGGGATGGTGTTGGAATTATTGAAATCGGTTGAAAAATGTTGATGTAGTAACAGTTTGAATTTAAATGGATATTTCGGAATTCCTGGAATTTCGGTAAAATCGGGAACTTGTACGGAAAGAAAAATGGTAGTTTTGTTGTACCAATTAAAATAATATTTTGAATGGTAAAAAACGGTTGAAAAATGTGGACTGTGAAAACAGTCCAGGAAAAAAGTGTTGAAATGTGGGAATTGCGCAAGTTAGAAAAATGGCCCATTCGTTTTCACCGGGAAAAATCACCCGGAAAACCAGGAATTCCGGGTAATTTGGGATATTTTAAAAAAAAAAGGTTTTGGGGAGCTCACAACTCCCGGTCGAGCCGAACATTTTGATAGGTTGATGGTTGAAATCGGGTTTAGAAAATGCGAAAAATGTTGCGATATTTTCTCATTCATTTGAATTGGATTTCCCTGGACATTTGGGAATATCGGGAAAACACTGAATTTTTAAAAAATATTGATATATTGAAATATTGTCCTAGATGACATGAATGGGATGGTGTTGGAATTTTTGAAATCGGTTAAAAAATGTTGATGTAGTAACAGTTTGAATTTCAATGGATATTTCGGAATTCCTGGAATTTCGGTAAAATCGGGAACTTGTATGAAAAGAAAAATGGTAGTTTTGTTGTACCAATTAAAATAATATTTTGAATGGTAAGAAACGGTTGAAAAATGTGGACTGTGAAAACAGTCCAGGAAAAAAGTGTTGAAATGTGGGAATTGCGCAAGTTCGAAAAATGGCCCATTCGTTTTCAACGGGAAAAATCACCCGGAAAACCAGGAATTCCGGGTAATCTGGGATATTTAAAAAAAAAAAGGTTTTGGGGAGCTCACGACTCCCGGTCGAGCCGAACATTTTGATAGGTTGATGGTTGAAATTGGGTTTAGAAAATGCGAAAAATGTTGCAATATTTTCTCATTCATTTGAATTGGATTTCCCTGGACATTTGGGAATATCGGGAAAACCGGAAATTTTTTAAAATATTGATATATTGAAATATTGTTCTAGATGATATGAATGGGATGGTGTTGGAATTATTGAAATCGGTTGAAAAATGTTGATGTAGTAACAGTATGAATTTAAATGGATATTTCGGAATTCCTGGAATTTCGGTAAAATCGGGAACTTGTACGAAAAGAAAAATGGTAGTTTTGTTGTACCAATTAAAATAATATTTTGAATGGTAAAAAACGGTTGAAAAATGTGGACTGTGAAAACAGTCCAGGAAAAAAGTGTTGAAATGTGGGAATTGCGCAAGTTCGAAAAATGGCCCATTCGTTTTCAACGGGAAAAATCACCCGGAAAACCGGGAATTCCGGGTAATCTGGGATATTTAAAAAAAAAAAGGTTTTGGGGAACTCACGACTCCCGGTCGAGCCAAACATTTTGATAGGTTGATGGTTTAAATCGGGTTTAGAAAATGCGAAAAATGTTGCGATATTTTCTCATTCATTTGAATTGGATTTCCCTGGACATTTGGGAATATCGGGAAAACACTGAATTTTTAAAAAATATTGATATATTGAAATATTGTCCTAGATGATATGAATGGGATGGTGTTGGAATTTTTGAAATCGGTTGAAAAATGTTGACGTAGTAACAGTTTGAATTGAAATGGATATTTCGGAATTCCTGGAATTTCGGTAAAATCGGGAACTTGCACGAAAAGAAAAATGGTAGTTTTGTTGTACCAATTAAAATAATATTTTGAATGGTAAAAAACGGTTGAAAAATGTGGACTGTGAAAACAGTCCAGGAAAAAAGTGTTGAAATGTGGGAATTGCGCAAGTTCGAAAAATGGCCCATTCGTTTTCAACGGGAAAAATCACCCGGAAATCCGGGAATTCCGGGTAATCTGGGATATTTAAAAAAAAAAGGTTTTGGGGAGCTCACGACTCCCGGTCGAGCCGAACATTTTGATAGGTTGATGGTTTAAATCGGGTTTAGAAAATGCGAAAAATGCGGAAAAATGTTGCGATATTTTCTCATTCATTTGAATTGGATTTCCCTGGACATTTGGGAATATCGGGAAAACACTGAATTTTTTTAAAATATTGATATATTGAAATATTGTCCTAGATGATATGAATGGGATGGTGTTGGAATTTTTGAAATCGGTTGAAAAATGTTGACGTAGTAACAGTTTGAATTGAAATGGATATTTCGGAATTCCTGGAATTTCGGTAAAATCGGGAACTTGCACGAAAAGAAAAATGGTAGTTTTGTTGTACCAATTAAAATAATATTTTGAATGGTAAAAAACGGTTGAAAAATGTGGACTGTGAAAACAGTCCAGGAAAAAAGTGTTGAAATGTGGGAATTGTGCAAGTTCGAAAAATGGCCCATTCATTTTCAACGGGAAAAATCACCCGGAAAACCGGGAATTCCGGGTAATCTGGGATATTTAAAAAAAAAAAGGTTTTGGGGAGCTCACGACTCCCGGTCGAGCCGAACATTTTGATAGGTTGATGGTTGAAATCGGGTTTAGAAAATGCGAAAAATGTTGCGATATTTTCTCATTCATTTGAATTGGATTTCTCTGGACATTTGGGAATATCGGGAAAACCGGAATTTTTAAAAAATATTGATATATTGAAATATTGTTCTAGATGATATGAATGGGATGGTGTTGGAATTATTGAAATCGGTTGAAAAATGTTGATGTAGTAACAGTTTGAATTTAAATGGATATTTCGGAATTCCTGGAATTTCGGTAAAATCGGGAACTTGTACGAAAAGAAAAATGGTAGTTTTATTGTACCAATTAAAATAATATTTTGAATGGTAAAAAACGGTTAAAAATGTGGACTGTGAAAACAGTCCAGGAAAAAAGTGTTGAAATGTGGGAATTGCGCAAATTCGAAAAATGGCCCATTCGTTTTCAACGGGAAAAATCACCCAGAAAACCGGGAATTCCGGGTAATCTGGGATATTTAAAAAAAAAAAAGGTTTTGGGTAGCTCACGACTCCCGGTCGAACCGAACATTTTGATAGGTTGATGGTTGAAATTGGGTTTAAAAAATGCGAAAAATGTTGCAATATTTTCTCATTCATTTGAATTGGATTTCCCTGGACATTTGGGAATATCGGGAAAACACTGAATTTTTTTAAAAATATGGATATATTGAAATATTGTCCTAGATGATATGAATGGGATGGTGTTGGAATTTTTGAAATCGGTTAAAAAATGTTGAAGTAGTAACAGTTTGAATTGAAATGGATATTTCGGAATTCCTGGAATTTCGGTAAAATCGGGAACTTGTACTAAAAGAAAAATGGTTGTTTTGTTGTACCAATTAAAATAATATTTTGAATGGTAAAAAACGGTTGAAAAATGTGGACTGTGAAAACAGTCCAGGAAAAAAGTGAAAATAGGGCTTTGGAAAACCGGGAATTCTGGGAATTCCTGGAATGTTTTTGAACTTGGAAAATGGTAGTTTGACTGTCCAAAGTGAGTGGAGTGTGTGAATGTTGGAACAGAAATGTGGGAATTGTGTAAGTTCGAAAAATGGCCCATTCGTTTAACGGGAAAAATAACCCGGAAAACCGGGAATTCCGGGTAATCTGGGATATTTAAAAAAAAATGTTTTGGGGGAGCTCACGACTGTGTTTTTAATTTTTTTTTTTACTTGGGACTTCCCGTGGGCAGGATCCGGTCCACGGGTCGTAGTTTGGGGAACCCTGCCTCAGCCGGTGCTGCATCAAAAACCGACATCAGTGTGTAAAGGATATCACCACATGGGCTCAGGAACACTTCAAAAAACCACTGTCAGTAACTACAGTTTGTCGCTACATCTCTAAGTGCAAGTTAAAACTCTACTATGCAAAGTGAAAGCCATTTATCAACAACACCCAGAAATGCCGCCGACTTCACTGGGCCCTGAGCTCATCTAAGATGGACTGATGCAAAGTGTAAAAGTGTTCTGTGGTCTGACGAGTCCACATTTCAAATTGTTTTTGGAAACTGTTGACGTCGTGTCCTCCGGACCAAAGAGAAAAAGAACCATCCGGACTGTTATAGGCGCAAAGTGTAAAAGCCAGCATCTGCGATGGTATGGGGGTGTATTAGTGCCCAAGACATGGGTAACTTACACATCTGTGAAGGCGCCATTAATGCTGAAAGGTACATACAGGTTTTGGAGCAAGATATGTTCATACTTGCCAACCTTGAGACCTCCAAATTCGGGAGATGTGGGGGGTGGGGGTTTGGTGGTAGCGGGGGTGTATATTGTAGCCCGGAAGAGTCAGGGCTGCAAGGGATTCTGGGTATTTGTTCTGTAGTGTTTATGTTGTGTTACGGTGCGGATGTTCTCCCGAAATGTGTTTGTCATTCTTGTTTGGTGTGGGTTCACAGTGTGGCGCATATTTGTAACAGTGTTAAAGTTGTTTGTACGGCCGCCCTCAAGTATGTCTTGCAGTCACTTACGTGTGTCTGTAGAAGCCGCAGATAACATGTGAATGGGTTGGCACGCTGTTTGTATGGATAAAAAGCGGACGCGACGGCAGTTTGTAGAAGACGCTAAAGGCAGTGCCTTTAAGGCACGCCCTCAATATTGTTGTCCCGGGTGAAAATCGGGAGAAATACGGGAGATTTTCGGGAGGGGCACTGAAATTTGGGAGTCCATCCATCCATCCATCTTCTTCCGCTTATCCGAGGTCGGGTCGCGGGGGCAGCAGCTTAAGCAGGGAAGCCCAGACTTCCCTCTCCCCAGCCACTTCGTCCAGCTCCTCCCGGGGGATCCCGAGGCGTTCCCAGGCCAGCCGGGAGACATAGTCTTCCCAACGTGTCCTGGGTCTTCCCCGTGGCCTCCTACCGGTCGGACGTGCCCTAAACACCTCCCGAGGGAGGCGTTCGGGTGGCATCCTGACCAGATGCCCGAACCACCTCATCTGGCTCCTCTCCATGTGGAGGAGCAGCGGCTTTACTTTGAGCTCCCCCCGGATGACAGAGCTTCTCACCCTATCTCGAAGGAAGAGCCCCGCCACCCGGCGGAGGAAACTCATTTCGGCCGCTTGTACCCTTGATCTTGTCCTTTCGGTCATGACCCAAAGCTCATGACCATAGGTGAGGATGGGAACGTAGATCGACCGGTAAATCGAGAGCTTTGCCTTCCGGCTCAGCTCCTTCTTCACCACAACGGATCGATACAGCGTCCGCATTACTGAAGACGCCGCACCGATCCGCCTGTCGATCTCACGATCCACTCTTCCCTCACTCGTGAACAAGACTCCGAGGTACTTGAACTCCTCCACTTGGGGCAGGGTCTCCTCCCCAACCCGGAGATGGCACTCCACCCTTTTCCGGGCGAGAACCATGGACTCGGATTTGGAGGTGCTGATTCCCATCCCAGTCGCTTCACACTCGGCTGCGAACCGATCCAGTGAGAGCTATATGCGATATTTTCTCATTCATTTGAATTGGATTTCCCTGGACATTTGGGAATATCGGGAAAACACTGAATTAAAAAAAAATATTGATATATTGTCCTAGATGATATGAATGGGATGGTGTTGGAATTTTTGAAATCGGTTGAAAAATGTTGACGTAGTAACAGTTTGAATTGAAATGGATATTTCGGAATTCCTGGAATTTCGGTAAAATCGGGAACTTGCACGAAAAGAAAAATGGTAGTTTTGTTGTACCAATTAAAATAATATTTTGAATGGTAAAAAACGGTTGAAAAATGTGGACTGTGAAAATAGTCCAGGAAAAAAGTGAAAATAGGGCTTTGGAAAACCGAGAACTCCTGGAATGTTTTTGAACTTGGAAAATGGTAGTTTGACTGTCCAAGGTGAGTGGAGTGTGTGGATGTTAGAACAGAAATGTGGGAATTGTGCAAGTTCGAAAAATGGCCCATTCGTTTTCAACGGGAAAAATCACCCGGAAAACTGGGAATTCCGGGTAATCTGGGATATTTAAAAAAAAAAGACCTCTGAATTCTGGAGATGTGGGGGGTTGGGGGGTGGGGGGCAAGGGATTCTGGGTATTTGTTCTGTAGTGTTTATGTTGTGTTACGGTGCGGATGTTCTCCCGAAATGTGTTTGTCATTCTTGTTTGGTGTGGGTTCACAGTGTGGCGCATATTTGTAACAGTGTTAAAGTTGTTTATACGGCCACCCTCAGTGTGACCTGTATGGCTGTTGACCAAGTATGTCTTGCAGTCACTTACGTGTGTCTGTAGAAGCCGCAGACAACATGTGAATGGGTTGGCACGCTGTTTGTATGGATAAAAAACGGACGTGACCGCAGTTTGTAGAGGACGCTAAAGGCAGTGCCATCACGGCACGCCCTCAATATTGTTGTCCGGGTGAAAATCGGGAGAAATACGGGAGAATGGTTGCCCCGGGAGACTTTCGGGAGGGGCACTGAAATTCGGGAGTCTCCCGGAAAAATCGGGAGGATTGGCAAGTATGCATATGTTGCCATCCAAGCAACGTTATCATGGACGCCCCTGCTTATTTCAGCAAGACAACGCCAAGCCACGTACAAGCTGTACATCAAGCAAGAATGGGAAAGAATTGCACCTGAGAAGCTTAAAAAATGTGTCTCCTCAGTTCCCAAACGTTTACCGAGTGTTGTTAAAAGGAAAGGCCATGTAACACAGTGGTAACAATGCCCCGGTGCCAAAAAAGTTTTTAAATTCTAAAAAAAAAAATTAAGTTTCTCAGTGTGAACATTAAATGCAGTCTATTCAATTGAATATAAGTTGAAAAGGATTTTCAAATCATTGTATTCTCTTTTTATTTACCATTTACACAACGTGACAACTTCACTGCTTTTGGGTTTGGTAATCGCGTTTAATTCCATTATTTCATATAAGGGAAAAAACAGTTTTTGAACAAATGATAAGCCCTGACAAAAAGCGTGCCACTGGAAGACAAGTCCTAAAAACCTACCTCCGACCTGGAATCTCTCAATCTCTATGCCAGGATTACGTCGCCAGTCCTACTTCAAAAGGGTTTGTTTTTCCCCCGTCAACATTCAGGCTAATCTCTTGTTGTGTTTGGGCCACACCAGAAGAGGAAAAGTGTGTCTTTTCTTTAGAGCAAATCCTCCGGCGCCAGCATGGCACGACTTAAAAGGCTCTGATTAGGCTCGCGCGTCGCACAGGTTGGCTGCGAAGGAAGTCGTCACACATCCGCGCTGCCCGGGAGACCTCTCCGTGTGTTAATTAAAGGAGTCTCCGCCGCAATTAGATAAGCAACACACACACACACACGCGGAGACAAAATGAAGGGCATCCACAGACACACAAACACTATTTGTTGTTGTGTGAACATCACAGTGCTGTTACTTCTGGTCACTTCTCATGTTTTCACCCTCAGTGCAGGGGGAAAAGGCTGCTCTGGAAGTCTTAAGTGAGCGGAAACGGAATTAATATGTATTTTAATGACCTTAAAAAACCAGTAATTGACTTGCAAACGGAATTAAACGATCATAATTATGGAGGTTTAAAATCTAACCGCCTATAAAAGACAATTTAATTGATTTCTCAGTTTGTGTTGGAGGAGTTTTCATTGATGAGCTGCGGTTTGTTTTAAAAGTTCAGTGCACGTCCTTGACTGGCCTGCCTTTTTTGTTGCAAAAATACATCCATCCATCCATCCATCCATCCATCTTCTTCCGCTTATCCGAGGTCGGGTCGCGGGGGCAGCAGCCTAAGCAGGGAAGCCCAGACTTCCCTCTCCCCAGCCATTTCGTCCAGCTCTTCCTGTGGGACCCCGAGGCGTTCCCAGGCCAGCCGGGAGACATAGTCTTCCCAACGTGTCCTGGGTCTTCCCCGCGGCCTCCTACCGGTCGGACATGCCCTAAACACCTCCCTAGGGAGGCGTTCGGGTGGAATCCTGACCAGATGCCCGAACCACCTCATCTGGCTCCTCTCGATGTGGAGGAGCAGCGGCTTTACTTTGAGCTCCCCCCGGATGACAGAGCTTCTCACCCTATCTCTAAGGGAGAGCCCCGCCACCCGGCGGAGGAAACTCATTTCGGCCGTGATCTTGTCCTTTCGGTCATAACCCAAAGCTCATGACCATAGGTGAGGATGGGAACGTAGATCGACCGGTAAATTGAGAGCTTTGCCTTCCGGCTCAGCTCCTTCGTCACCACAACGGATCGATACAGCGTCCGCATTACTGAAGACGCCGCACCGATCCGCCTGTCGATCTCACGATCCACTCTTCCCTCACTCGTGAACAAGAATCCGAGGTACTTGAACTCCTCCACTTGGGGCAAGATCTCCTTCCCAACCCGGAGATGGCACTCCACCCTTTTCCGGGCGAGAACCATGGACTCGGACTTGGAGGTGCTGATTCTCATCCCAGTCGCTTCACACTCAGCTGCGAACCGATCCAGTGAGAGCAGATGAAGCCATCAGGACCACATCATCTGCAAAAAGCAGAGACCTAATCCTGCAGCCACCAAACAAGATCCCCTCAACGCCATGACTGCGCCTAGAAATTCTGTCCATAAAAGTTATGAACAGAATCGGTGACAAAGGGCAGCCTTGGCAGAGTCCAACCCTCACTGGAAACGTGTCCGACTTACTACCGGCAATGCGGACCAAGCTCTGGCACTGATCATACAGGGAGCGGACTGCCACAATCAGACAGTCCGATACCCCGTACTCTCTGAGCACTCCCCACAGGACTTCCCGAGGGACACGGTCGAATGCCTTCTCTAAGTCCACAAAACACATGTAGACTGGTTGGGCAAACTCCCATGCACCCTCAAGGACCCTGCCGAGAGTATAGAGCTGGTCCACAGTTCCACGACCAGGACAAAAACCACACTGTTCCTCCTGAATCCGAGGTTCGACTATCCGGCGTAGCCTCCTCTCTAGTACACCTGAATAGACCTTACCGGGAAGGCTGAGGAGTGTGATCCCACGATAGTTAGAACACACCCTCCGGTTCCCCTTCTTAAAGAGAGGAACCACCACCCCGGTCTGCCAATCCAGTGGTACCGCCCCCGATGTCCATGCGATGCTGCAGAGTCTTGTCAACCAAGACAGCCCCACAGCATCCAGAGCCTTAAGGAACTCCGGGCGGATCTCATCTACCCCCGGGGCCTTGCCACCGAGGAGCTTTTTAACTACCTCAGCAACCTCATCCCCAGAAATAGGAGAGCCCACCACAGACTCCCCAGGCACTGCTTCCTCATAGGAAGACGTGTTGGTGGGATTGAGGAGGTCTTCGAAGTATTCCCTCCACCGATCCACAACATCCGCAGTCGAGGTCAGCAGAACACCATCCTCGCCATACACGGTGTTGATAGTGCACTGCTTTCCCTTCCTGAGGCGGCGGATGGTGGTCCAGAATTGCTTCGAAGCCGTCCGGAAGTCGTTTTCCATGGCCTCACCGAACTCCTCCCATGTCCGAGTTTTTGCCTCTGCGACCGCTGAAGCCGCACACCGCTTGGCCTGTCGGTACTTGTCCGCTGCCTCAGGAGTCCTATGAGCCAAAAGAACCCGATAGGACTCCTTCTTCAGCTTGACGGCATCCCTCACCGCCGGTGTCCACCAACGGGTTCTAGGATTACCGCCACGACAGGCACCAACTACCTTGCGGCCACAGCTCCAATCAGCCGCCTCGACAATAGAGGACAGTAGATGCACATATTTACAATTGTTTAGTGCAGGGGTGCTCGTTACGTCGATCGCGATCTACCGGTCGATCTCGGAGGGTGTGTCAGTCGATCACCAGCCAGGCATTAAAAAAATAGTCCTAAAAATGAGCGATCATAAATCTTCACTATGACGTCACTTCCGTCACTTGATTGACATTCACGGCACCCGAGGGTCTTCTGAGATGACGCTGGCTGCTGCCAGCTCATTAAAATGACCGACTGGAAGGCGAGAAACACTTTATTTCAACAGACTCTGGCGCCGTACCTGTCGTCAAAACTCCAAAGACCGACTGCACAGTTGCACGATAAAAGCTCTGCTTCATCCTGCCTGCGCTACCAAAATAAGAGTCTCAGAAAGCTGGCGTGCACAAGCCAGCAAGCTACGGAGTTTGCCGACAATGTATTTCTTGTAAAGTGTATACAAAGGAGTACGGAAGCTGGACAAATAAGATGCCAAAAACCAACCACTTTCATGTGGTATTGGACAGAAAGGAGGACTTTTTTTCTCCTCCATTCGAAAATGCGGACGTTATCAGCACCACTGTCTGATTCCAATCAATGCAAGTCATCACAATCAGGTAATACACCAACTTATATTCTTGTCTTCATGAAAGAAAGGAATCTATATGTGTTAAACATGCTTGTATTATCTTTAACCATCTTTAACTTGTTAACAATATTAACTATATGTGTTAAACATGCTTGCAATATCTTTAAACACCTTTAACTTGTTAACAATATTAACTATATGTGTTAAACATGCTTGTATTATCTTTAACCACCTTTAACTTATTAACAATATTAACTATATGTGTTAAACATGCTTGTTTTATCTTTAACCACCTTTAACTTGTTAACAATATTAACTATATGTGTTAAACATGCTTGTTTTATCTTTAACCACCTTTAAGTTGTTAACAATATTAACTATTTGTGTTAAACATGCTTGTATTATTTTTCACCACCTTTAACTTGTTAACAATATTAACTATATGTATTAAACATACTTGTATTATCATTAAACACCTTTAATGTATTAACAATATTAACTATATGTGTTAAACATGCTTGCATTATCATTAAACACCTTTAACTTGTTAACAAAAACATATATTTCATAAATAAGTAAATATAAATGATATATATGAATGAGGTAGATCCCCACGACTTGATCAATTGAAAAGTAGCTCGCCTGCAGAAAAAGTGTGAGCACCCCTGGTTTAGTGGAATTACATTAGTGCAGGGATTCATACGGCCCCATTCCTGGATGGATATTGCAATGCAGTCTGCTGAAAATGGTGGAAAGTTTCACTCCATATAGCAATTTGTCGTAATTGCCACCAAAAACATTATAAGTTTAAGACGTTTAACACTCTATTGTAGGGGTGTAACTGTACGTGTATTTGTATTGAACCGTTTCGGTACGGGGGTTCCGGTTCGGTTCGGAGGTGTACCGAACGAGTTTCCACACGGACATATTAAGTAGCCGCCTCCGCTTCCTTCTGCCTCTGTCTCTGTCAGTCCTCTACACAGCACCCAGCATTGTCCCACCCACACAACCATCTGATTGGTTACAAACAGGGCGGTAACAGCCAATCAGCAGTGCGTATTCAGAGCGCATGTAGTCAGTGCTTAGCGTTTAGCAGGTAAGCATCAGGCAGCATACTCTCCCCAAATGATAATAAACACCTCCCAGTCAACTACTAGTAACATCACTATGAGCCCGTTGACCTTCTAGAAATATAAAAGGCAGCTCAGCTCGCTCGCAGTCCTGGCTTGAGGTGAAGACTAATTCGCTTTTAGCGTAACGTTAGCTCATTTTGCTGTGTGTGTGTGTTACGGACAGCAAAGCCCTGTCTGTCTGTTATTTCACTTGACCTTTTTCTGTGTTGATTGAGCTGTGTTGAAGCAGCAAAAAATGACATTATGTTAAATGAAGAGTTTCTGTCTCTGATAGTTGATATAATAATGTAAGTGCATCATTAAGCCTACATGAACTCCATGGTGTTCAGGGATGAATAGTCTCTCCTATTGCTATTGTACTATTTTTTCAGCTATAGTTACATTAATCATTAGTAATGGAGCAGTCTAGTTTTGAATGGCAGGGTCCCTGCTATCACATGTTGATAAAAATATAACATTTACATAATAAATCAACTACAGGCTTCCCAAATGTTGTAATAAATTAAGCATGATGAGTTGACTTGAAACTGTTTAATGTTGCACTTTTTATATGTAGAAGAAAAGTTTTGTCATTTTATTTAATCTGAGCAACAACTTGAGGCAGTTTAATGTTGATTAACGTGGGCAGAATTATTATAGTGTTCCCAATGTTAAAAGGATAAAGCCATTGTTTACAAATTTGGTAAATAAACAACCAAAAAATGTATATTTTGTTGTTTTCTAAATGCACCGAAAATGAACCGAACCATGACCTCTAAACCGAGGTACGTACCGAACCGAAATTTTTGTGTACCATTACACCCCTACTCTATTGCCATCTGGCGGTTAGTACACCCCGCCATTTGTCACATGTCAGGTAAACCGTGAAGAATGGGGTTGTATGAATCTCCCCCCTACTAAGTCTAAGTCTAAGTCTAAGTCTAAGTCTAAGAATGGGGTTGTATGAATCTCCTCCCTACTAAGTCTAAGTCTGAGTCTAAGTCTAAGTCTAAGTCTAAGAATGGGGTTGTATGAATCTCCTCCCTACTAAGTCTAAGTCTAAGTCTGAGTCTAAGTCTAAGTCTAAGTCTAAGTCTAAGAATGGGGTTGTATGAATCTCCTCCCTACTAAGTCTAAGTCTAAGTCTGAGTCTAAGTCTAAGTCTAAGTCTAAGAATGGGGTTGTATGAATCTCCTCCCTACTAAGTCTAAGTCTAAGTCTAAGTCTGAGTCTAAGTCTAAGTCTAAGTCTAAGAATGGGGTTGTATGAATCTCCTCCCTACTAAGTCTAAGTCTGAGTCTAAGTCTAAGTCTAAGAATGGGGTTGTATGAATCTCCTCCCTACTAAGTCTAAGTCTAAGTCTAAGTCTGAGTCTAAGTCTAAGTCCAAGAATGGGGTTGTATGAATCTCCTCCCTACTAAGTCTAAGTCTAAGTCTGAGTCTAAGTCTAAGTCTAAGAATGGGGTTGTATGAATCTCCTCCCTACTAAGTCTAAGTCTAAGTCTGAGTCTAAGTCTAAGTCTAAGAATGGGGTTGTATGAATCTCCTCCCTACTAAGTCTGAGTCTAAGTCTAAGTCTAAGAATGGGGTTGTATGAATCTCCTCCCTACTAAGTCTAAGTCTAAGTCTGAGTCTAAGTCTAAGTCTAAGAATGGGGTTGTATGAATCTCCTCCCTACTAAGTCTAAGTCTAAGTCTGAGTCTAAGTCTAAGAATGGGGTTGTATGAATCTCCTCCCTACTAAGTCTAAGTCTAAGTCTAAGTCTGAGTCTAAGTCTAAGTCTAAGAATGGGGTTGTATGAATCTCCTCCCTACTAAGTCTAAGTCTGAGTCTAAGTCTAAGTCTAAGAATGGGGTTGTATGAATCTCCTCCCTACTAAGTCTAAGTCTAAGTCTGAGTCTAAGTCTAAGTCTAAGTCTAAGAATGGGGTTGTATGAATCTCCTCCCTACTAAGTCTAAGTCTGAGTCTAAGTCTAAGTCTAAGAATGGGGTTGTATGAATCTCCTCCCTACTAAGTCTAAGTCTAAGTCTGAGTCTAAGTCTAAGTCTAAGAATGGGGTTGTATGAATCTCCTCCCTACTAAGTCTAAGTCTAAGTCTGAGTCTAAGTCTAAGTCTAAGAATGGGGTTGTATGAATCTCCTCCCTACTAAGTCTAAGTCTAAGTCTGAGTCTAAGTCTAAGTCTAAGTCTAAGAATGGGGTTGTATGAATCTCCTCCCTACTAAGTCTAAGTCTAAGTCTGAGTCTAAGTCTAAGTCTAAGAATGGGGTTGTATGAATCTCCTCCCTACTAAGTCTAAGTCTGAGTCTAAGTCTAAGTCTAAGTCTAAGAATGGGGTTGTATGAATCTCCTCCCTACTAAGTCTAAGTCTGAGTCTAAGTCTAAGTCTAAGTCTAAGAATGGGGTTGTATGAATCTCCTCCCTACTAAGTCTAAGTCTGAGTCTAAGTCTAAGTCTAAGAATGGGGTTGTATGAATCTCCTCCCTACTAAGTCTAAGTCTAAGTCTGAGTCTAAGTCTAAGTCTAAGAATGGGGTTGTATGAATCTCCTCCCTACTAAGTCTAAGTCTGAGTCTAAGTCTAAGTCTAAGTCTAAGAATGGGGTTGTATGAATCTCCTCCCTACTAAGTCTAAGTCTAAGTCTGAGTCTAAGTCTAAGTCTAAGTCTAAGAATGGGGTTGTATGAATCTCCTCCCTACTAAGTCTAAGTCTAAGTCTGAGTCTAAGTCTAAGTCTAAGTCTAAGAATGGGGTTGTATGAATCTCCTCCCTACTAAGTCTAAGTCTAAGTCTGAGTCTAAGTCTAAGTATAAGTCTAAGAATGGGGTTGTATGAATCTCCTCCCTACTAAGTCTAAGTCTGAGTCTAAGTCTAAGTCTAAGAATGGGGTTGTATGAATCTCCTCCCTACTAAGTCTAAGTCTGAGTCTAAGTCTAAGTCTAAGTCTAAGAATGGGGTTGTATGAATCTCCTCCCTACTAAGTCTAAGTCTAAGTCTGAGTCTAAGTCTAAGTCTAAGTCTAAGAATGGGGTTGTATGAATCTCCTCCCTACTAAGTCTAAGTCTAAGTCTGAGTCTAAGTCTAAGTCTAAGAATGGGGTTGTATGAATCTCCTCCCTACTAAGTCTAAGTCTAAGTCTGAGTCTATGTCTAAGTCTAAGTCTAAGAATGGGGTTGTATGAATCTCCTCCCTACTAAGTCTAAGTCTGAGTCTAAGTCTAAGTCTAAGAATGGGGTTGTATGAATCTCCTCCCTACTAAGTCTAAGTCTAAGTCTGAGTCTAAGTCTAAGTCTAAGTCTAAGAATGGGGTTGTATGAATCTCCTCCCTACTGTACGAAGCTCAACATATTAAAGTATTTGAGTAGATAATTCAATATAAATAATAATAATATGTAATACAAATGAGCACAAACAAACTAAACGACACAAACATTGTACTGTAAAGATTATTCTAAAATACCCGTAAAAATACTTAAGAATTTAGTACAATTTTACACAAAAATGCCTAACAAATTGGTAAAACAAAAAAATGTATACTTTGAAAATGATTTGGAAAAGATTCAATTCAATTAAGTCATTCACAAATTGTGTTTATTTGTTTCTTCATTTTTTGCCTGGTGGTGTAATTAGCATAATTGGCCATGACGCATGTGCATGAAACTTTTATGCAAAAAGTGAGCAAAAAAATGTGAAAAATGTGAAAAGTACTGGCGATTTTCCGGATAACATTTTTGCATCTTATGAATATTTTTGTAGATTAATTATTTTTGTAACATTGTGCAATTAACATAATTGGCCATGACGCATGTGCATGCAAATTATATGTAAAAAAGTGAGCAAAAAAAATGTGAAAAGCAAAATGTGGCTACTGGATGTGGTTTTTTTTGTATGTCACAACCAAGACTTTAGATGCTTTTGGATGGGAGTCACAAAGCATAATTGGCCATGACGCATGTGCATGTGACTTTTATGCAACACCTAAGCAAAAAATTATAAAAAGCAAAAAAAGAAACAATGTTTGGAAATACAAGGACATTTTTTTCTGTAGCTTGTTGATTGCTGTTTTGTGTACATGTCACAAACATGACGGGTCCACAGCATAATTGGCCATGACTCATGTGCATGAAATTTTATGCAAAACGTGAGCAAAAACATGTGAAAAACCAACATGTAAAAAGTACCGGCAATTTTCCGGATATCATTTTTGCATCTTAAGAATATTTTTGTAGATTAATTATTTTTGTAACATTGTGCAATGAACATAATTGGCCATGACGCATGTGCATGCAATTTCTATGTAAAAAGTAAACAAAAAAATGTGAAAATCAAAACGTGGCTACTGGATGTGGGTTTTTTTTGTATGTCACAACCAAGACTGTAGATGCTTTTGGATGGGAGTCACAAAGCATAATTGGCCATGACGCATGTGCATGTGACTTTTATGCAACACCTAAGCAAAAAAATATAAAAAGCAAAAAAAACAAAAAATGTTTGGAAATACAAGGAATTTTTTTTTCTGTTGCTTGTTGATTGCGGTTTTGTGTACATGTCACAAACATGACGGGTCCACAGCATAATTGGCCATGACTCATGTGCATGAAACTTTTATGCAAAAAGTGAGCAAAAAAATGTGAAAAACAACATGTGAAAAGTACTGGCGATTTTCCGGATATCATTTTTGCATCTTATTAATATTTTTGTAGATTCATTATTTTTGTAACATTGTGCAATGAACATAATTGGCCATGACGCATGTGCATGCAAATTCTATGTAAAAAGTAAACAAAAAAATGTGAAAAGCAAAACATGGCTACGAGATGTGTTTTTTTTGTATGTCACAACCAAGACTGTAGATGCTTTTGGATGGGAGTCACAAAGCATAATTGGCCATGACGCATGTGCATGTGACTTTTATGCAACACCTAAGCAAAAAAATATAAAAAGCAAAAAAAACAAAAAATGTTTGGAAATACAAGGACATATTTTTTCTGTAGCTTGTTGATTGCTGTTTTGTGTACATGTCACAAACATGACGGGTCCACAGCATAATTGGCCATGACCCATGTGCATGAAACTTTTATGCAAAAAGTGAGCAAAAACATGTGAAAAGTACTGGCGATTTTCCGGATAACATTTTTGCATCTTAAGAATATTTTTGTAGATTCATTATCTTTGTAACATTGTGCAATTAACATAATTGGCCATGACGCATGTGCATGCAAATTCTATGTAAAAAAGTGAGCAAAAAAATGTGAAAAGCAAAACGTGGTACTGGATGTGTTTTTTTTTGTATGTCACAACCAAGACTGTAGATGCTTTTGGCTGGGAGTCACAAAGCATAATTGGCCATGACGCATGTGCATGTGACTTTTATGCAACACGTAAGCAAAAAAAAAAAAAAAAAAAAAAAAAAAAAGTTTGGAAATACAAGGAAATTTTTTTTCTGTAGCTGGTTGATTGCGGTTTTGTGTACATGTCACAAACACGATGGGTCCACAGCATAATTGGCCATGACTCATGTGCATGAAACTTTTATGCAGAAAGTGAGCAAAAAAATTTGAAAAACATGTGAAAAGTACTGGCGATTTTCCGGATATCATTTTTGCATCTTATGAATATTTTTGTAGATTCATTATCTTTGTAACACAAACTTTTCTGCAAAAAAATTGGAAAAGCAGAACAAATATATTTGTATTATTTTTTTTATTTTTAAATCGATTCTTTTATGCCATTTTTGTCAAACAAAACTTCGTTTTTTATGTGGCAAACACACAAAATATGCAATAATTGTCCCAAAAACATTTCAAAGTGAAATATTTGACGTGAAGTGTTTCATAACGACATTGATTTTGATTCATTATTATTTCTTGAGCAATGACAGTTTTAAAGAAAAAACCAGCCTGCATGGCATCTTTGTGGCATTAGAATCAACACTGCAACTTTTTTCTCATCACACTTCACCTGTTTACTTTTTTTATTCTACTTTTTCATGTTTTTTTGTTTTTTTAATAGTATTTTCAGAATGTTAAATATTAGATGCGGGCCAAAAAAAAAAAAAAAAAAAAAAAAAGCCCCCCCCAGGGGCCGCACTTTGGACACCCCCAGCTGTGGTCCCTGTGTGAAACAACAAGGTTGTTGTCGTGTGGTCTTAGTTCCTGCATCTCTTGTGCAATGTTCCCCCCGCTAAGTAAGTGCTGGGTGGCTGTGGTCCTGTCTCCCTGTTAGCGGGGGTCCGAGCGAGCCAAATGGCCCACCATCTCCTCCACTCCTGATGGAGCAAATTAAAGCGGCGCTCGGTCTCCGTGTGCTCCAGCCTTGTCCTCAGGAAATCAAGGCCAGGTGCAACTTAAGTGAACGAAACCCCACTTTAGCACATTCTGTCAAAGGAGGGTGTGGGTGGGGAGGGGATGGCGTGGGGGTGGGGGGCTCGGCGTGTCGACTCGCTGCTGTTCACAGTGACTTGGCGCCCGTCGACTCTGCGGCGATGCCGCTTTGGCGTCTTTACTTATTCATCGGCGGCGATGGCTGCAGTGACAGGGCCACTCACCCGCCCCGCTGAGGTTCCGCAACGTCCCCTCAAGCCGTGGGCGTAAAAATTTTAAGAGCCCCGGGCCCGGTTTGACGACTTTGACGCGAGTTAGCATGTAGTGGAGTTGTCGGGTGCATTCAGGGGGCTAAATGTTCTAATGCTTTTACCCTCTCCTCGCATGTGTGTGTGTGTGTGTGTGTGTGTGTGTGTGTGTGTGTGTGTGTGTGTGTGTGCGTCTCCGAGTGAGGCGAAGTGTCACTTAATAATTTAGCCGCTGGTTTCGTCCCCTTCACCATCCATCCATCCATTCACCGCCCTTTATGTCTCTCGCCTCTGGGGATGCTCAGGCCATTGGACGGCCTCTGCGGGAGTTATGGAACAAGCCCAGATGGGTTGGGGTGGGCGTAGGAGGGGTGGGTGGGGGGCAGACGCTAACAGGAGGACTAAAAGGACACAAAGACCTACAGAGGATGGAAACAATATATTTGCATGGCGCATTAAAGGGGTCATTTAGGATTTTTTTCTACATTTAAAACACTTCCCGTAGGTCAGGGGTCGGCAACCCGCGGCTCCGGAGCCGCATGCGGCTCTTTGATCACTCTTATGCTCAGTTGCATACTTGCCGACCCCCCCCTGATTTTCCCGGAAGTCTTCCGGATTTCGGTGCCTCTCGCAGAAAACTCCCGGGATTAATATTCACTAGTGATGGGTCCGGCAACACCGATGCATCGGCGCATGCGTCGAGCTCATAGAGCAAAACCCTGTGTCGGTGCGCGTACCGCTTTTAGAAAGTCACGTGACCGATCATGAGCTGTTTTGGTCACGTGACCGATACGCGAACTGTGTCGCACTGACGCCTCCTCTGTGCCCTGTGAGCGGCTCTTTTCTACAGCCGGAGAAATAATAACTAAGAAGAGAAATCGTCTAAAATGTAATACGTCGGAAAAACTTTTATTTTTTTTAAATTTTTTATAAAAATGTGTAAAAAAATAAAATAAAAACAAATCCCAGTCCACAATCATTCACAACACGTTCTCTTCGATTTCCATGTTATGATACATGTTCACGTTATTTATTGACTGTATCTAAAAAAGATTAAAATATATTTTTATTTAAATGAAGATATGAAATAATCCTAAATGAAATACAATGACTTGGTTTATATTATTGTATATACTAGGGCAGGGGTCATCAACGCGGTGCCCGCGGTCACCAGGTAGCCCGTAAGGACCAGATCAGTCGCCCGCTGGCCTGTTCTAAAAATAGCTCAAAGAGCAGCACTTACCAGTGAGCTGCCTCTATTTTTTAAATTTTATTTATTTACTAGCAAGCTGGTCTCGCTTTGCTCGACATTTTTAATTTTAAAAGAGACAAAACTCAAATAGAATTTGAAAATCCAAGAAAATATTTTAAAGACTTGGTCTTCACTTGGAATAAGCGGTAGAAAATGGATGGATGGATGGGTCTTCACTTGTTTAAATAAATTCATTTATTTTTTTACTTTGCTTCTTATTACTTTTAGAAATACAATTTTAGAGAAAAAATACAACCTTAAAAATGATTTTAGGATTTTGAAACAAATATACCCTTTTAGCTTTTAAATTTCTTCCTCTTCTTTCCTGACAATTTAAATCAATGTTCAAGTAAAAAAAATTTTTTTATTGTAAAGAATAATAAATATTTTAGCTTCTGTTTTTTCGATGAAGAATATTTGTGAAATATTTCTTAAAACTTACTATGATTAAAATTCAAAAAAATTATTCTGGCAAATCTAGAAAATCTGTAGAATCAAATTTAAATCTTATTTCAAAGTATTTTGAATTTCTTTTCAAATTTTTGTTCTGGAAAATCTAGAAGAAATACTGATTTGTCTTTGTTAGAAATATAGCTTGGTCCAATTTGTTAAATATTCTAACAAAGTGCAGATTGGATTTTAACCAATTTAAAACATGTCATCAAAATTCTAAAATTTATCATAATCAGGAAAAAATACTAATGATGTTCCATAAATTTTTTTTTTTAATTTTTTCAAAAAGATTCAAATAAGCTAGTTTTTCTCTTCTTTTTGTCGGTTGAATTTTGAATTTTAAAGAGTCGAAATTGAAGATAAACTAAGTTTCAAAATTTTATTTTAATTTTTTTCGTGTTTTCTCCTCTTTTAAACCGTTCAATTAAGTGTTTTTTTCATCATTTATTCTCTACAAAAAACCTTCCGTAAAAGGAAAAAAAAATGTACGACGGAATGACAGACAGAAATACCCATTTTTTATATATATATATATAAATGTATTTATTTAGCTATTCTTGTTTAAATCACACTTACGTGTAACTTACAAATGACAATATATTTATTTATCTAAGTGTGTATCAAACTGGTAGCCCTTCGCATTAATCAGTACCCAAGAAGTAGTTTTTGGTTTCAAAAAGGTTGGTGACCCCTGTACTAGGGCATAAAATCAGTGTCAGTTGAGTCGGTCCATAGATTGCCTGTAGGGATTTTTAATGTCCAACAGATGTCAGTATTTAGTGACACAGTATCAACACAGTATCAATACAGTTTTGCAATGTGTCGAAACGCTTCATGACGCCTCATCAACCCATCACTAATATTCACCCTTACAACAATAATAAGGGCATGCCATGATGGTACAGCATTTAGCGCCCTCTACAATCTGTATTAACAGCGTGCCAGCCCAGCTTCTTGTTATATGCGTCTTCTGCTTGCACACGTTAAGTGACAGCAAGGCATACTTGGTCAACAGCCACACAGGTTACACTGACGGTGGCCATATAAAACAACTTTAACACTCTTACTAAAAATGCGCCACACTTTGAACCAAAACCAAACAAGAATGACAAACACATTTCGGGAGAACATCTGCACCTTAACACAACATAAACACAACAGAACAAATACCCAGAATCCCATGCAGCCCTGACTCTTCCGGGCTACATTATACACCATACCATACCATACCATACCAACTTTATTTATTTAAAAACAAGCACAGTTGAAAAACAAAGGGCTGTACACCACAAAGAAATGAAGGCAAAGGACAGACTAAAAAATAACATTTAAAACAGAAATAAAAATACACATTTAAAAAGCAAATATAAATTACCCTAAGAACAGTTTGTTAAATAAAAACAGTTTAAAAGTTAAAAAACAGTTCAAAAAGTTAAAAGCTAAAAACAGTTCAAAGTCTCATGCTGGGTTAAAAGCCAGTGAATAAAAATGGGTTTTAAGAAGGGTCTTAAAAATAGCCAAAGAAGGGGCCTGTCTCACATGGAGAGGGAGATCGTTCCAGAGTTTGGGACCCGCAACAGAGAAAGCTCTGTCCCCTCTGAGCTTGCGCTTTGTTTTGGGTACCTCCAGGATCAGCTGGATCGGCGTCCACAAAGTACATCCGAACACATACTTGCCAACCTTGAGACCTCCGATTTCGGGAGGTGTGTTGGGGTGGGGGGGTGAAACAGACTTTTTGGAATAGGTCGGTCGCCAGCTTAACCCCTGCTACCACCAAACCCCGCCCCCACCCCAACCCGGCTCCCCCACACATCAACCCCCCCCTTGTGCGTCGGTTGAGGTGGGCGGGGTTTGGTAGCGGGAGGGGGTGTATAATGTAGCCCGGAAGAGTTAGCGCTGCATGGGATTCTGGGTATTTGTTCTGTTGTGTTTATGTTGTGTTACGGTGCAGATGTTCTCCCAAAATGTGTTTGTCATTCTTGTTTGGTGTGGGTTCACAGTGTGGCGCATTATTAGTACGAGTGTTAAAGTTTTTTATACCGCCACCGTCAGTGTAACCTGTGTGGTTGTTGAGCAAGTATGCCTTGCTGTCACTAACGTGAGCAAGTTGAAACCCACACAACGTGTGGCTGGGCCGGGCCGATACGCTGGTTGTAGTGGGCGCTAAATGCTGTACCATCATGGCACGTTCGAAAGAAAAGTTGCCTTGAATTTCGTAGTCTGCCGGAAAAATCTGGAAGTTTGACAAGTATGACGCTGTCAAGCGCCAATCATGTAAAACCCGCGGGCCGCACTAATATTCAATTTTCATATTAAGGTGTGGGCCACGTGTCTGAGACCCTTGGTTTATACATAGCACAAATCAAGAAAAAAAACTGTGTATGCAGTGTTATTTCATTTTAAATTTCAAAAGATTTTTGTGGCTCCCATTGTTTTCTTTCATTTGTGAAACTGGTCAAAATGGCTCTTTGACTGGTAAAGGTTGCCGACCCCTGCCTTAGGTCTACACCAGTGTTTTTCGGCCACTGTGTGAGATACAGTCTGGTGTGCCGTGGGAGATGATGTAATTTCACCTAATTGGGTTAAAAACATTTTTTGCAAACCAGTAATTATAATCCGCAAATAATGTGCCGTTGTTGAGTGTCTGTCCTCTCTAGAGCTGGGCAGAGTAACCGTGTAATACTCTTCCATATCAGTAGGTGGCAGCAGGTAGCTAATTGCTTTGTTGTGATCACAATATGTAGACGACAGCAGGAGGCAGTGTGAAGGTAAAAAGGTGTCTAATGCTTAAACCTAAAATAAATAAAAGGTGAGTGCCCCTAAGAAAAGGCATTGAAGCTTAGGGATGGCTATGCAAAATGAAACTAAAACTGAACTGGCTACAAAGTAAACAAAAACTGAATGCTGGACGACAGCAAAGACTTACAGCGTGTGGAGCAGACGGCGTCCACAAAGTACATCCGAACACATACTTGCCAACCTTGAGACCTCCGATTTCGGGAGGTGTGTTGGGGGGGGGGGGGTTGTTGTTAAGAGGGGAGGAGTATATTTAGAATTCACCAAGTCAAGTATTTCATATATATATATATATATATATATATATATATATATATATATATATATATATATATATATATATATATATATATATATACATACCTGCCAACTTTTGAAATCAGAAAAACCTAGTAGCCAGGGTCCAGGGGCCGCAGGCCCCGGTAGGTCCAGGACAAAGTCCTGGTGGGGGGTTCCTTCGCCCCCCGACGCAAAATGATTATTAGCATTCAGACAGGTTAAAATGTTGCTAAAACCATCACTTTTCTATCAGTCACAGTGACTTTTCAAAACAAAAATATTACAGCAAAAATCATATGGGTTGATTGACATGTTTATTCTGTAAGCTAACTTCAATAGTTTGAAATTATTTTGACAGTTAATGCCAGTTATCCTGTCAACCTTTCACAAGACTTCAATTTGTTAATTGACAGTATAAACAGTATAAACACTTTTTACAGTAAACAAATGGTAAAACAGTACTAAACAATTCCATTGAAAAGAAAATTGGTGTCATTATTAACTTTCTGTCCAAGCTTGTATAATCTACTGCCTTGTTCAATTGTAAAAAATATTCTGTGCCTAAAATTCACATTTCTATCACAATTATCATACTGTAAACATGGTAAGCTAACTTCATTAAAATTAATAGTCCTGTCAATAGCATGGAATTACAATTCAAATGTAGTTTTTTTGTAAGCCTTTCAAAAGAATTCAAAATATGAAAAATTAATGAAAATAAATTTAAGCCATCAGACACTTGAAAAGTGGCACATCACATCTCTAATGTAATCATTTGAACTTTTCAACAGAAATAGCACTGCAAAAATATTAAGGACATACTTCTGTATTTTGGTAGTTATGCTGTCAACATTTAACAAGATTTCTTCAACTTGGACTTGAAAGCATAAATAGTATAAACACTTTTAACAGTATAACAGTACTAAACAATTCCAATAGATAACATTGGTGTCATTACCTTTTTGTGGCTAAAATCCAAATTTATTCTATCAGATTGATCATACTGCAAAAATGATATGGTAACTTTATGATAAGTTTACTTCATTAAAATGTAATTCAATAGCATCATTAGCATGGAAATACAATTTTTGAGTATTCTGTTCCAAGACACTGAATAATATTTGATGTTTTGGTTCGACCACATCCATATTTTTTGGCGATTTTCAAGTCGGGAAACATTTTCCGAAATAACTGTCCCATGTGATCAGCCAGTGCGATTGGAAGTCCATGCTCAATCATTGCCTCCGTAAATAAAACTTCAGCATTCATCACATCCAAAGAATCTGTTTGGGCGACGAAAAACGTTGAAAGTTTTCCACTTGTATCGCTAGCAACGGCATTAGACTTGTGTTTTTTTGTCCCAACGTGGTCTTTTACATCGCTAATTCCTCCGTGTCCGATCGAAAAATCTTGTCTGCACAAGGTGCAATTCGCGTAGTTTTCACCCTTTTTGGAACGGATAATTATTCCCGGATAGGCTTTTGAATATTCTTCACGGAATGACTGCACTTTTCTTTTCGGTTTAAGACTCGTTTGCGATTTTTCTCCGGCTGATTCCATGATCGTTCGCTCGTTTGGAAACAATGGCAACTGGTGCCTCGTGCTTGGCAGCGGTGCTATAAATAGCCTCGCGCGTGGCATTCGGAATGGCTCGATAGGAAGTTACGGGAAGCAGTGTCGATTGTCACTGTTGTCAGAGGTGGGTAGTAACGCGCTACATTTACTCCGTTACATCTACTTGAGTAACTTTTGGGATATATTGTACTTCTAAGAGTAGTTTTAATGCAACATACTTTTACTTTTACTTGAGTATATTTATAGAGAAGAAACGCTACTTTTACTACGCTACTTTTATCTACATTCAGCTCGCTACTCGCTACTAATTTTTATCGATCTGTTAATGCACGCTTTGTTTGTTTTGGTCTGTCAGACAGACCTTCATAGTGCCTGCGTTTCAACAAATACAGTCACTGGTGACGTTCACTCCGTGCCACCAATCAGATGCAGTCACTTGTGACGTTGGACCAATCAAACAGAGCCAGGCGGTCACATGACCTGACTTAAACAAGTTGAAAAACTTATTGGGGTGTTACCATTTAGTGGTCAATTGTACGGAATATGTACTGTACTGTGCAATCTACTAATAACAGTTTCAATCAATCAATCAAAAGTGTGAAGGAATAAAGACCCTTTTTTATTTCAACCGTACATCCCGTCAAAAGCCTAAAGACTGACTGCACAGTTCCTGTCTTCACAATAAAAGTGCCGCTCCATCGCGCCTGCGCTTTCAAAACAAGAGTCTCCGAAAGCCAGCGCAAACAAGCTAGCAAGCTACGGAGTTTGCCGCCAATGTATTTCTTGTAAAGTGTATAAAAACGAATATGGAAGCTGGACAAATAAGATGCCAAAAACCAACCACTTTCATGTGGTATTCGACAGAAAGGAGGAACTTTTTTTTCTCCTCCATTTGAAAACGTGGACGTTATCATCACTACTGTCTGATTACAATCAATGCAAGTCATCAGAATCAGGTAATACACCAACTTATATTCTTGTCTTCATGAAAGAAAGGAATCTATATGTGTTAAACATGCATGTATATTCATTAAAACACCTTCAACATAGTAACCAAAAACGGCAAAATAAATAAATATAAATTATATACTGTATATATTAGAGATGCGCGGTTTGCGGGCACAACCGCGGAGTCCGCGGATTATCCGCGTGTCGGGCGGATGAAATTTAAAAAAATTAGATTTTATCCGCGGGTCGGGTCGGGTCGGGCGGTTGAAATAAAAAAAAATTAGATTTTAAATAGATTCAGGCGGGTGGCAGTTAAACCAATTGGGAAATATATATACATAGTTAAATGTTGTTACCCACATACGAAAAACGAGCAGGCACCTGCAGCATATGCCACAACAGAAGAAAAAAAAAAAAAGAGATGGACACTTTTACGGAGCGGAGAAGGCCCCCGACGCCTCGCCGGGGTCCGGGACCGAGGCCCCTTCCCCTGAGAGGGCCCCACCGGGAGCCGTAGCTGAGGCGATCCGCGAGGAGGGCCCGACGCACGTCCAGGGTCACCACCGCGCCCACCGCACCGACACCCCGCCTCGTCCGCCTTCGCCGCGGCCGGCGTCACACGCAGCAGGTAAGCAGCTTACCTGCCCGCCACCCCCGTGGCCGGGGGCTCGTAACAGGGGTCACTCCGCGCGCTCTGCCCGCGCAGCTTACCTGCCCGCCACCCCTGTTGCCGGGGGCGCGTAACAGGGGTCACTCCGCGCGCAGTGCGCTCACGAAAGGGGTGGGGCTCACCCTGGTTGATATAGACAGCAGGACGGTGGCCATGGACGTCGGAACCCGCTAAGGAGTGTGTAACAACCCACCTGCCGAATCAACTAGCCCTGAAAATGGATGGCGCTGGAGCGTCGGGCCCATACCCGGCCGTCGCCGGCAGCGAGACACGCTTGGAGGTGCGCTCAGCGTGGCTCCTATATGATTGCGCACTGGTGTGCGTCTGGGTCGTGACAGCGTGGCACGGGAATGTCTGTGCTGCATTGGATCAGTCTCCTTTCTTTAACAGGCAAAAGCTTTATTACCTCACTAACGCCTTGCATCGTCTATATTAGATATATAACAACGGGCGGGTGCGGGCGGATGGCGGGCGGGTGCGGTTCTGATCAAATGTTAGATCGGGTGGATGGCGGATGGTTGACGACTTTCTGATGCGGTTGCGGATGAAATAATTGCCTATCTGCGCATCTCTAGTATATATATATGTGTATATATATATATATATATATATTTATATATATATATATATATATATATATATATATATATATGTATATATATATAAATGTGTGTATATATATATATATGTGTGTATATATATATATCTGTGTATGTTTATATATATATATATACATATATATATGTGTGTGTGTGTGTGTATACATATATATATATATATATATGTATATATATATATATATATATATATATATATATATATATATATATATATATATATTTAAATATATATATATATATATATATATACATATATATATATATATATATATATATATATATATATATATATATATATATATATATATATATATATATGATATGTGTGTGTATGTTACTCATCAGTTACTCAGTACTTGAGTAGTTTTTTCACAACATACTTTTTACTTTTACTCAAGTAAATATTCGGGTGACTACTCCTTACTTTTACATGAGTAGTAAATATCTAAAGTAACAGTACTCTTACTTGAGTACAATTTCTGGCTACTCTACCCACCTCTGATTGTTGTTACGCGATTTCGTGAATAAAACTTAAATTTTTTTATTTTTTTTTAATTAATAAAAAAACATATTTTTTATCACTGCAACCGTAACCCAGAATAGGTTGATGAAAACCGTACTATTTACGGGAAAACCGGAGTAGTTGGCAGGTATGCAATATCGCGAAATGATCAAGTATGACGCATAGAATGGATCTGCTATCCCTGTTTAAATAATAAAAATTCATTTCAGTAGGCCTTTAATGCCATATTTTTTCTTGTGCTTGATCACATTAGGACAGCCGTAAATGTTATATATAAAAGTGAACATATTCTTAGAAGCCTTGTTGTGGGAGAAACTACACTGACTTTCTACAACATAAAACCTTTTGTGGGCACAGAACCTGATGTTAAAAAAAAAAAGAAAACCTTCTGCAGTTTAATGCTGTTTTTCCCCCTCCTCCTAAAATAAATCAATAGTGATTGCAGCGTGTTTTTACTACATGCCGAAGCTTTTTTTATGACATAAAACTTTATGGAGGCTTCATGGAGTCACAAGAGTTTGTCGTGTTGTCAGCGGTTATGTTCCTTGTCGTGTGTGCCATAAATAAATAGCGGGCTGCTAAATGTAATCCACATGTTCTCCTTCCACCCCAGACTTGCATTGTGTTGGCCTTTTTTTTTTTTTTTTTCAGATGCTACACAGATCTTTTGGAATGTCTCCCAGCTTGCGTGAGGTCATTTTTTTTTTTTTTTGCCCGCCATATCAAAAGCAGTCGCGGACTTCCTTGTTACTCACAAAGTTTGGGGCCCCGGTTTTTAATGTGTGGTTCCCATTACTTCACCAGCTCGCCACTGAGCACGAGCACAGCTGGTCGCTCCTCACAACACATGTGGACACACAACTGGGCCCACACAACACAACAGGCAGAGCTTCATAGGGTTCCCGAAATGAATTAGGCCTGTTTTCTGGAGGCAAATGTCTCAGTCAAATTTGAATTGTTTGTTTTATTGAAAACACCCTCCGGTTCCCCTTCTTAAAGAGAGGAACCACCACCCCGGTCTGCCAATCCAGAGGCACCGCCCCCGATGTCCACGCAATGTTGCAGAGTCTTGTCAACCAAGACAGCCCCACAACATCCAGAGCCTTAAGGAACTCCGGGCGGATCTCCTCAGCCTTCCCGGGTAAGGTCTATTCAGGTGTACTGGATAGTCGAACCTCGGATTCAGGAGGAACAGTGTGGTTTTCGTCCTGGTCGTGGAACTGTGGACCAGCTCTATACTCTCGGCAGGGTCCTTGAGGGTGCATGGGAGTTTTCCCAACCAGTCTACATGTGCTTTGTGGACTTGGAGAAGGCATTCGACCGTGTACCCCGGGAAGTCCTGTGGGGAGTGCTCAGAGAGTACGGGGTATCGGACTGTCTGATTGTGGCGGTCCAATCCCTGTATGATCAGTGTCAGAGCTTGGTCCGCATTGCCGGCAGTAAGTCGGACCCGTTTCCAGTGAGGGTTGGACTCCGCCAAGGCTGCCCTTTGTCACCGATTCTGTTCATAACCTTTATGGACAGAATTTCTAGGCGCAGTCAGGGCGTTGAGGGTATCTGGTTTGGTGGCTGCAGGATTAGGTCTCTGCTATTTGCAGATGATGTGGTCCTGATGGCTTCCTCTGGCCAAGATCTTCAGCTCTCACTGGATCGGTTCGCAGCCGAGTGTGAAGCGACTGGGATGGGAATCAGCACCTCCAAGTCCGAGTCTATGGTTCTCTCCCGGAAAAGGGTGGAGTGCCATCTCCGGGTTGGGGAGGAGATCTTGCCCCAAGTGGAGGAGTTCAAGTACCTCGGAGTCTTGTTCACGAGTGGGGGAAGAGTGGATGGTGAGATCGACAGGCGGATCGGTGCGGCGTCTTCAGTAATGCGGACGCTGTATCGATCCGTTGTGGTGAAGAAGGAGCTGAGCCGGAAAGCAAAGCTCTCGATTTACCGGTCGATCTACGTTCCCATCCTCACCTATGGTCATGAGCTTTGGGTCATGACCGAAAGGACAAGATCACGGGTACAAGCGGCCGAAATGAGTTTCCTCCGCAGAGTGGCGGGGCTCTCCCTTAGAGATAGGGTGAATCTAGGGGGAGTTCAAAGTAAAGCCGCTGCTCCTCCACATGGAGAGGAGCCAGATGAGGTGGTTCGGGTATCTGGTCAGGATGCCACCCGAACGCCTCCTTAGGAAGGTGTTTCGGGCAAGTCCGACCGGTAGGAGGCCACGGGGAAGACCCAGGACACGTTGGGAAGACTATGACTCCCGGCTGGCCTGGGAACGCCTCGGGATCCCCCGGGAGGAGCTGGACGAAGTGGCTGGGGAGAGGGAAGTCTGGGCTTCCCTGCTTAAGCTGCTGGCCCCGCGACCCGACCTCGGATAAGCGGAAGAAGATGGATAGATGGATGGATGTTTTATTGATTATTGATCAAGCACACGGCTTCTTGTAAAAGGGCTATAAGATTGATTTACTCTGATCTTGACAAAAAAATACAAACTCAAAGTCACTAATGCGCCCAAGAAAAAATACGGCAAGACTAGAGATGTCCGATAATATCAGACTGCCGATATTATCGGTCGATAAATGCTTTAAAATGTAATATCGGAAATTATCGGTATCGGTTTCAAAATGTAAAATGTATGACTTTTTAAAACACCGCTGTGTACACGGATGTAAGGGGAAGTACAGAGCGCCAATAAACCTTAAAGGGGAACATTATCACAATTTCAGAAGGGTTAAAACCATTAAAAATCAGTTCCCAGTGGCTTATTTTATTTTTCGAAGTTTTTTTCAAAATTTTACCCATCACGCAATATCCCTAAAAAATGCTTCAAAGTGCCTGATTTTAACCATCGTTATATACACCCGTCCATTTTCCTGTGACGTCACACAGTGAAGCCAACACAAACAAACATGGCGGATAGAACAGCAAGCTATAGCGACATTAGCTCGGATTCAGACTCGGATTTCAGCGGCTTAAGCGATTCAACAGATTACGCATGTATTGAAACGGATGGTTGTAGTGTGGAGGCAGGTAGCGAAAACGAAATTGAAGAAGAAACTGAAGCTATTGAGCCATATCGGTTTGAACCGTATGCAAGCGAAACCGACGAAAACGACACGACAGCCAGCGACACGGGAGAAAGCGAGGACGAATTCGGCGATCGCCTTCTAACCAACGATTGGTATGTGTTTGTTTGGCATTAAAGGAAACTAACAACTATGAACTAGGTTTACAGCATATGAAATACATTTGGCAACAACATGCACTTTGAGAGTGCAGACAGCCCAGTTTTCATCAATTAATATATTCTGTAGACATACCCTCATCCGCTCTCTTTTCCTGAAAGCTGATCTGTCCAGTTTTGGAGTTGATGTCAGCAGGCCAGGGAAGCTAGGGTCGATATTCTTCTCTTGATCATCTTCGGTGGCATAAGGGACGGTGTGAGCCAAGACATCCAGGGGGTTTAGCTCGCTCGTCTGCGGGAACAAACTGCCGCCATTGCTTGCCGTGCTACCGAGGTCCTTTGTCCCTGAATTGCTCACACACTCCGGCAGATTCAATGGGGGTCTGGCGGCAGATTTCTTTGACTTTATCGTTGGAAATGCATCTGCTTTGAGTGTCGCAGGATATCCACACATTCTTGCCATCTCTGTCGTAGCATAGCTTTCGTCGGTAAAGTGTGCGGAACAAACGTCCAATTTCTTGCCACTTTCGCATCTTTGGGCCACTGGTGCAACTTGAATCCGTCCCTGTTGGTGTTGTTACACCCTCCGACAACACACCGACGATGATGTGTTTGAGAAAATGGCGGATTGCTTCCCGACGTGACAACACAATGTGACGTCATCGCTCCGAGAGCGAATAATAGAAAGGCGTTTAATTCGCCAAAATTCACCCATTTAGAGTTCGGAAATCGGTAAAAAAAAATATATGGTCTTTTTTTCTGCAACATCAAGGTATATATTGACGCTTACATAGGTCTGGTGATAATGTTCCCCTTTAAAGGCACATAATATCTACGGCTTTTCACACACACAAGTGAATGCAAAGCATACTCGGTCAACAGCCATACAGGTCACACTGAGGGTGGCCGTACAAACAAGTTTAACACTGTTACAAATATGCGCCACACTGTGAACCCACACCAAACAAGAATGACAAACACATTTCGGGAGAACATCCGCACCGTAACACAACAGAACAAATACCCAGAAGCCCTTGCAGCACTAACTCTTCCGGGATCATGCTCTCTCGGGGAGAGTATGTTCCAAATTCCAAGCTGCTGTTTTGAGGCATGTTAAAAAAAATAATGCACTTTGTGACTTCAATAATAAATATGGCAGTGCCATGTTGGCATTATTTTTTTCCATTACTTGAGTTGATTTATTTTGGAAAACCTTGTTACATTGTTTAATGCATCCAGCGGGGCATCACAACAAAATTAGGCATAATAATGTGTTAATTCCACGACTGTATATATATCGGTATCGGTTGATATCGGAATCGGTAATTAAGAGTTGGACAATATCGGAATGTCGGATATGGGCAAAAAAGCCATTATAGGACATCTTCAAAAGTCAGTTTTAAAGGACATATATGTACAATCAACGTTGTATCAATGTCTTGGGTTGGCAATGTTTTTTAAAGTGGAACTGCACTTTAAACTGCCCATCACAATGCGCCTTTTGTGTGAAAAAAGACCTGAATAGAGCCGCTCATCGGTACTGCGTCTTTTAATCCGGTGCGCCCTATGGTCCGAAAACTACTGTACGATCCCTGGAAACTGCCCGAATCCCTAAAAAAAAAAAAATCATTTCAATTTCCCCTTTTGACTTTTTGAACTGGCAAATCCCAAAGTGTGAGAAGAAGCTCAGCAAACGCAGAGTGAGGAAAGAAAACTATATTAAAAGGTTCTGCCATCGGGTTTCAATTACCAGAGAAGGGTGGGGGTTAAGTGAACATGAAGTGGTATTAAAATATATAGCAGGTCGCTGGCATTGGGAGGCCGGCTTGAAAGTTAACACATCATGGCGCACGCCAAGTCGCACCATTTGATTGGTACAGAAAGTGACAATCTAAATCGACGAACAATCTGATGGAGTTACCAAATAGATACCTTGAAATTGCAGCAATGTTATGGTGGAAAGTACACTGCAAAAAGTGAAATCTAAGAAAGATGAAATATCTCAAATAAGGGTGATATTTGCTTATTTTCTGTCTCACTAAGCAGATTTTATGTGAGAGTGTTTTACTTGTTTTAAATGTTTTGCTCCTAAATGATCTCAGTAAGATATTACAGCTTGTTGCTGAGATTTGATGACCTATATTGAGTAAAACATGCTTGAAACTAGAATATCAAGTGTTGCAAAGCTGTGTCATCAACACTCACAAGTATAAAACTACTTTTTTTAAAGTCATCATTTCTTACTTCAGGCATGAAAAAAAAAATCATGATGCCGAGCGCATATCATTATGTCAAGATAATGGCACTAGTGTTTACTTCAGGGGTGCTCATTACGTCGATCGCGAGCTACCGGTCGATCTCGGAGGGTGTGTCAGTCGATCACCAGCCAGGCATTAAAAAAATAGTCCTAAAAATGAGCGATCATAAATCTTCACTATGACGTCACTTTCGTCACTTGATTGACATTCACGGCACCCGAGGGTCTTCTGAGATGACGCTGGCTGCTGCCAGCTCATTAAAATTACCGACTGGAAGGCGAGAAACACTTTATTTCAACAGAC
The DNA here is from genome assembly GCF_033978685.3 of Nerophis lumbriciformis. Classification (NCBI taxonomy): domain Eukaryota; kingdom Metazoa; phylum Chordata; class Actinopteri; order Syngnathiformes; family Syngnathidae; genus Nerophis; species Nerophis lumbriciformis. The sequence goes on along the minus strand of NC_084574.2, from coordinate 6,057,996 downwards.
TCTGGCGCCGTACCTGTCGTCAAAACTCCAAAGACCGACTGCACAGTTGCACAATAAAAGCTCTGCTTCATCCTGCCTGCGCTACCAAAATAAGAGTCTCAGAAAGCTGGCGTGCACAAGCTAGCAAGCTACGGAGTTTGCCGACAATGTATTTCTTGTAAAGTGTATACAAAGGAGTACGGAAGCTGGACAAATAAGATGCCAAAAACCAACCACTTTCGTGTGGTATTGGACAGAAAGGAGGACTTTTTTTCTCCTCCATTCGAAAATGCGGACCTTATCAGCACCACTGTCTGATTACAATCAATGCAAGTCATCAGAATCAGGTAATACACCAACTTATATTCTTGTCTTCATGAAAGAAAGGAATCTATATGCGTTAAACATGCTTGTATTATCTTTAAACACCTTTAACTTGTTAACAATATTAACTATATGTGTTAAACATGCTTGTATTATCTTTAAACACCTTTAACTTGTTAACAATATTAACTATATGTGTTAAACATGCTTGTATTATCTTTAAACACCTTTAACTTGTTAACAATATTAACTATGTGTTAAACATTCTTGTATTATCATTAAACACCTTTAACTTGTTAACAATATTAATTTTATGTGTTAAACATGCTTGTATTATCATTAAACACCTTTAACTTGTTAACAATATTAACTATATGTGTTAAACATGCTTGCATTATCATTAAACATCTTTAACTTGTTAACAATATTAACTATATGTGTTAAACATGCTTGCATTATCTTTAAACACTTTTAACTTATTAACAATATTAACTATATGTGTTAAACATGCTTGTATTATCAATAAACACCTTTAACTTGTTAACAATATTAACTATATGTATTAAACATGCTTGTATTTTCATTAAACACCTTTAACTTGTTAACAATATTAACTATGTGTTAAACATTCTTGTATTATCATTAAACACCTTTAATTTATTAACAATATTAACTATGTGTGTTAAACATGCTTGCATTATCTTTAAACACCTTTAACTTATTAACAATATTAACTATATGTATTAAACATGCTTGTATTATCAATAAACACCTTTAACTTGTTAACAGTATTAATTATGTGTTAAACATGCTTGTATTATCTTTAAACACCTTTAACTTATTACCAATATTAACTATAAGTGTTAAACATGCTTGTATTATCTTTAAACACCTTTAACTTGTTAACAATATTAACTATGTGTTAAACATTCTTGTATTATCATTAAACACCTTTAACTTGTTAACAATATTAATTGTATGTGTTAAACATGCTTCTATTATCATTAAACACCTTTAACTTGTTAACAATATTAACTATATGTGTTAAACATGCTTGTATTATCTTTAAACACCTTTAACTTATTACCAATATTAACTATAAGTGTTAAACATGCTTGTATTATCTTTAAACACCTTTAACTTGTTAACAATATTAACTATATGTGTTAAACATTCTTGTATTATCATTAAACACCTTTAATTTATTAACAATATTAACTATGTGTGTTAAACATGCTTGCATTATCATTAAACATCTTTAACTTGTTAACAATATTAACTATATGTGTTAAACATGCTTGCATTATCTTTAAACACCTTTAACTTATTAACAATATTAACTATATGTGTTAAACATGCTTGTATTATCAATAAACACCTTTAACTTGTTAACAATATTAACTATGTGTTAAACATTCTTGTATTATCATTAAACACCTTTAATTTATTAACAATATTAACTATATGTGTTAAACATGCTTGCATTATCATTAAACACCTTTAACTTGTTAACAAAAACATATATTTCATAAATAAGTAAATATAAATTATATATATGAATGAGGTAGATCCCCACGACTAGATCAATTGAAAAGTAGCTCGCCTGCAGAAAAAGTGTGAGCACCCCTGGTTTACTTCATTAAAGAATATTTTTCAACATATTGAGAAAAAATTTATTTTTTTTCTACCAAGAAAAGTGCACTTGTTATTAGTGAGAATATACTTATTTTAAGGTATTTTTGGGTTCATTGAGGTTAGTTAATTTTACTCGTTTTGGAAAGTCTTGACAAGCCAAATGTTCTTGTTCTATTGGCAGATAATTTTGCTTAGTTCAAATAAAATACCCCTCATTTTTGTATTTTTTTTTTTTCTTGTTTTTGAACACTGACTTTTTGCAGTGTAAAGAGGACTAGAAGCAAAAAGTTTAGAGAGGAAGTGGAATAATGAGAAGAAGTGCAAAGAAGCACTTTGTCAAACTCTGTGGTTCGGGGGGCCGATCAGGCCGGGTGAAAAGGGGGGGGAGGGCGGAGGGGTGTGAAATAGGGGGCGCTGGCAGGGGTTGCCACGGCAGCGTTCCGGATGGTCGGCCGGTCTCCTCTCAGGGGGTGAAGACGGGGGACGGGGGTGGGGGAGGGCTGTCAGGGAGGCTGGCAGGTAGGAGACACCAGGCCCTGCGACTGGGCTTAGAGGGGGGGGGGTAGCACGGGTCAGTGAGGGAGGACAGAAGTGAGGCGATGGAGGCGATGCGGGGATGAGGAGGTGGAGGCCTGTCTGATGAGCCGGTGTGGGGCTCGGAGGGAAGTAAATGAGGGTGGAGATGATTAGAGGAGAATTATCCGAGTGTGAGTGCAGGGAAGGAGAAGAGGAAGAAGAAGTAGTGATGGAGGAGAACGTTGTCTTCATCCAACATTTTACTTTCTATGTCATCCTCCATCTTCTCAGATCACAAACACTAAATCAATCAAATCACAAGTGTCTCAAAGGGCTGCACAAGCCACAACGACATCCTCGGCTCAGATCCCATATCAAGGCAAGGAAAAACTCAACCCAATGGGATGACAATGAGAAACCTTGGAGGGGACTACAGATGTGGGGATCCTCACAAACCCCCCTGGGGGACAGGTGCAATGGACGTGGAGTGGATGTACAAACCCCGTTTCATTGATAAACATTTTTTAAGTTGATCCATCATCACATTTTTATGTTTGTTTATATATTGTGTTCAAAGTAAGGCTGAAACGACGCGTCGACGTAGTCGACGTCATCGGTTACGTAAATACGTCGACGCCGTTTTTGTGCGTCGGCGCGTCGCATATTTACGTCACACTACTTTACTGTCATGGCGGAGCGCAAAGCAGACGATGCGAGCGAGGGGAAAAAAGCACGCCAAAAGTCGTCAAAAGTGTGGGAGTATTTCAATAAACGGCCTAATAATGTTGTTGTATGCACACTGTGTCGAGCGGAAATGGCCTATCATAGCAGCACAACGGCTATGAACGAACATTTGAAAAGAAAACCCCCGACAGCGTTCTTGCCATCACCATCAACAAGTCAATCGTCCGCGTGCGTATACGTTGTCATTATTACACAAAAACATGAATGTGTCATTTGTATCTGCATTGTAAATTCATAAACTAAAGCACCGTTTCGCTCTGAGAGGCGCGTTTGGCGTGCCTGTTCAGTGTTTACAAAGACGCGCTCCTCTTTAACGCTGTGGAGAGGCGGCGGCGGCGGCGAGCGAGCGGCGAGGCGGGGCGCGCCGGGAGCGACGCCGCAATCGTGCCCAGGTGCGCGATCCGCGCAGTTGGAAGAGAAAAGACTTTGTGTAAAATTAAAAGATTGTAAACCTGGCAAAGCCGTCTGGCGTTCAGTCTGTCGGTCCTGAAAGAACCCCACGGCACAAGACGTGTCACAAACGCTAACGTTAATTAGTTGTGCAAATACCTTTTACAACATTAACAGTTACATATACTATGTACAAACCAACAATTAACTTTCACTTTAATCATACTATCATTGTTGTGTTATTAAGCAAAATAAGCAATACTTTTACTTTTGTTGAAATGTTTACGCTGTACACTTTTTTGTATTGGATGTTTAGCTTTATTTTTGCACATTTTAGCAAATAAGCAATACTTTTACTTTTGTTGAAATGTTTACACTTGTTACAGAATATTTCCGTTTTGCACTTTTTTGTATTGGATGTTTATCTTTATTTGTGCACATTTTAAAGCAAAATAAGCAATACTTTTACTTTTGAAATGCTTATACTATTCCAGAATATTAAGATTTGCACTGGATGTTTACTTTTATATTTGCACATTAAAAAGCAAATAAGCTACTTTTAATTTTGTTAAATGTTAAAAGTTTTAAATGTTTACATTGTTACAGAATATTTTGTCATGTTGTTGTCAATGTTGACTGACTAGTGGCCATACTTTTTTTTTTGTAAATAAAAGCCATGCCTTTTGAAAAAACTGGCCTACATTTATTTTTTCCTCTTCATTTTAAATAAAAAAAAAAAATCGGTAAAAGGAAAAATAATCTATAGATTAATCGAAAAAATAATCTATAGATTAACCGATTAATCGAAAAAATAATCTATAGATTAATCGATAGAAAAATAATCGTTAGCTGCAGCCCTAGTTCAAAGAGTACAAAATGTTACCAGAATATGGACTTTTGTGAAGGATGCAACTCATTATTCATGTTTATTTGGTTTGTCCTGGGGAAATTTGCTACAATATGCACACTTGCCTATTTACACACCCTGTTTAAAGGGGAACATTATCACACTTTCAGAATGGTTAAAACCATTAAAAATCAGTTCCCAGTGGCTTATTTTATTTTTCGAAGTTTTTTTCAAAATTTTACCCATCACGCAATATCCCTAAAAAAAGCTTCAAAGTGCCTGATTTTAACCACCCGTCCATTTTCCTGTGACGTCACATAGTGAAGCCAACACAAACAAACATGGCGCATAGAACAGCAAGCTATAGCAACATTAGCTCGGATTCAGACTCGGATTTCAGCGGCTTAAGCGATTCAACAGATTACGCATGTATTGAAACGGATGGTTGTAGTGTGGAGGCAGGTAGCGAAAACGAAATTGAAGAAGAAACTGAAGCTATTGAGTCATATCGGTTTGAACCGTATGCAAGCGAAACCGACGAAAACGACACGACAGCCAGCGACACGGGAGAAAGCGAGGACGAATTCGGCGATCGCCTTCTAACCAACGATTGGTATGTGTTTGTTTGGCATTAAAGGAAACTAACAACTATGAACTAGGTTTACAGCATATGAAATACATTTGGCAACAACATGCACTTTGAGAGTGCAGACAGCCCAGTTTTCATCAATTAATATATTCTGTAGACATACCCTCATCCGCGCTCTTTTCCTGAAAGCTGATCTGTCCAGTTTTGGAGTTGATGTCAGCAGGCCAGGGAAGCGAGGGTCGATATTCTTCTCTTGATCATCTTCGGTGATGAGCCAAGACATCCAGGGGGTTTAGCTCGCTCGTCTGCGGGAACAAACTGCCGCCATTGCTTGCCGTGCTACCGAGGTGCTTTGTCCCTGAATTGCTCACACACTCCGGCAGATTCAATGGGGGTCTGGCGGCAGATTTCTTTGACTTTATCGTTGGAAATGCATCTGCTTTGAGTGTCGCAGGATATCCACACATTCTTGCCATCTCTGTCGTGGCATAGCTTTCGTCGGTAAAGTGTGCGGAACAAACGTCCAATTTCTTGCCACTTGGGCATCTTTGGGCCACTGGTGCAACTTGAATCCGTCCCTGTTGGTGTTGTTACACCCTCCGACAACACACCGACGAGGCATGATGTCTCCAAGGTACGGAAAACAGTCGAAAAAACGGAAAATAACAGAGCTGATTTGACTCGGTGTTTGAGAAAATGGCGGATTGCTTCCCGATGTGACGTCACGTTGTGACGTCATCGCTCCGAGAGCGAATAATAGAAAGGCGTTTAATTCGCCAAAATTCACCCATTTAGAGTTCGGAAATCGGTTAAAAAAATATATGGTCTCTTTTCTGCAACATCAATGTATATATTGACGCTTACATAGGTCTGGTGATAATGTTCCCCTTTAAGAACCAAGTACATTCTTAAATAGAGATTCCACTATTACATAAAAGATTAATCATATAGATGGTTTGATGGATGGATAGATGGATAGATAGATAGATAGATAGTACTTTATTGATTCCTTCAGGAGAGTTCCCTCAGGAAAATTAAAATGCCAGCAGCAGTGTACAGAATTGAGATATAATTTAAAAAGTAAAAAGTAAATAATGGGGCTATAAATGGAAATAAAATAGAAAATATTACAATAAGAATACAAATAAAAAGCAACAATAAGAATAAAAATATAACAGTAAAAATAAGAATATAACAAGAGAAACTAGGCAGTAGTGACCATGGTATGAAAATGTATTGCACTTTAAAAAAAAATTGTTATTGTTTTGCATCCCCTGTCATCCTAGTACCCTCCAGAGAGGAGTTTTCTAGTCTAACAAAGGAGTTTTTTAGTCTAACAAAGGAGTTTTTTAGTCTAACAAAGGAGTCAACAAGGTAAAGTGGATTTCATTTGTTATGCTTAATCATTATAGTGACCTGGCTGGTAAAGTTAAGGGGTTTCGTGATTTCAAACTGAGTGCACCACAGGGCTAGTGACAGTGGTTGTGCGTGTCGGCACGGTGGCTGCTAATGAGGACAGTTCAGCTAGTTGTTGTTGTTCTGGCATTGATAAAAAATTATTGATCCATCATCACATTTTTATGTTTGTTTATATATTGTGTTCAAAGAGTACAAAATGTTACCGGAATATGGACTTTTGTTAAGGCTGCAACTCATTATTCATGTTTATTTGGTTTGTCCTGGGGACATTTGCTTCAATATGCACACTTGCCTATTTACACACCCTGTTTAAGAACCAAGTACATTCGTAAATAGAGGTTCCACTCTTGTTTTACATATAAGATTAATCAGATAGATGGATGGATGGATAGATGGATGGATGGATGGATGGATGGATGGATGGATGGATGGATGGATGGATGGATGGATGGATGGATGGATGGATGGATAGAAATTTATTGATTCCTTCAGGAGAGTTCCCTCAGGAAAATTAAAATTCCAGCAGCAGTGTACAGAATTGAGAACAAATTTAAAAAGTAAAAAGTAAATAATGGGGCTATAAATGGAAATAAAATAGAAAATATTACAATAAGAATACAAATAAAAAGCAACAATAAGAATACAAATATAACGGTAAAAATAAGAATATAACAAGAGAAACTAGGCAGTAGTGACCATGTTATGAAAATGTATTGCACTTTAAAAAAATTTTTTTATTGTTTTGCATCCCCTGTCATCCTAGTACCCCCCAGAGAGGAGTTTTCTAGTCTAACAAAGGAGGTTTTTTAGTCTAACAAAGGAGTCAACAAGGTAAAGTGGATTTCATTTGTTATGCTTAATCATTATAGTGACCTGGCTGGTAAAGTTAAGGGGTTTTGTGATTTCAAACTGAGTGCACCACAGGGCTAGTGACAGTGGTTGTGCGTGTCGGCACGGTGGCTGCCAATGAGGACAGTTCAGCTAGTTGTTGTTGTTTTGGCATTGATAAAAAAATGTAAGTTGATCCATCACCACATTTTTATGTTTGTTTATATATTGTGTTCAAAGAGTACAAAATGTTACCGGAATATGGACTTTTGTTAAGGCTGCAACTCATTATTCATGTTTATTTGGTTTGTCCTGGGGAAATTTGCCTCAATATGCACACTTGCCTATTTACACACCCTGTTTAAGAACCAAGTACATTCGTAAATAGAGGTTCCACTATTGTTTTACGTATAAGATTAATTAGATAGATAGATAGATAGATAGATAGATAGATAGATAGATAGATAGATAGATAGATAGATAGTACTTTATTGATTCCTTCAGGAGAGTTCCCTCAGGAAAATTAAAGTTCCAGCAGCAGTGTACAGAATTGAGATATAATTTAAAAAGTAAAAAGTAAATAATGGGGCTATAAATGGAAATAAAATAGAAAATATTACAATATAAGAATACAAATAAAAAGCAACAATACGAATACAAATATAACAGTAAAAATAAGAATATAATAGGAGAAACTAGGCAGTAGTGACCATATTATGAAAATGTAATGCACGTTAAAAACATTTTTTTATTGTTTTGCATCCCCTGTCATCCTAGTACCCCCCAGAGAGGAGTTGTACAGTATGATGGCGTGTGGGACAAAGGGGTTTTCTAGTCTAACAAAGGAGTTTTCTAGTCTAACAAATGAGTTTTCTAGTCTAACAAATGAGTTTTCTAGTCTAACAAAGGAGTCAACGAGGTAAAGTGGATTTCATTTGTTATATTTAATTATTATAGCGACCTGGCTGGTAAAGTTAAGGGGTTTTGTGATTTCAAACTGAGTGCACCACAGGGCTAGTGACAGTGGTTGTGCGTGTCGGCACGGTGGCTGCCAATGAGGACAGTTCAGCTAGTTGTTTTGGCATTGATAAAAAATTATTGATCCATCATCACATTTTTATGTTTGATTATATATTGTGTTCAAAGAGTACAAAATGTTACCGTAATATGAACTTTTGTTAAGGCTGCAACTCATTATTCATGTTTATTGTGTTTGTCCTGGGGACATTTGCTTCAATATGCACACTTGCCTATTTACACACCCTGTTAAAGAACTAAGTACATTCGCAAATAGAGGTTCCACTATTGTTTTACATATAAGATTAATCAGATAGATAGATAGATAGATAGATAGATAGATAGATAGATAGATAGATAGATAGTACTTTATTGATTCCTTCAGGAGAGTTCCCTCAGGAAAATTAAAATGCCAGCAGCAGTGTACAGAATTGAGATATAATTTAAAAAGTAAAAAGTAAATAATGGGGCTTTAAATGGAAATAAAATAGAAAATATTACAATAAGAATACAAATAAAAAGCAACAATAAGAATAAAAATATAACGGTAAAAATAAGAATATAACAAGAGAAACTAGGCAGTAGTGACCATGTTATGAAAATGTATTGCACCTTAAAAAAAAATTGTTATTGTTTTGCATCCCCTGTCATCCTAGTACCCTCCAGAGAGGAGTTTTCTAGTCTAACAAAGGAGTTTTTTAGTCTAACAAAGGAGTCAACAAGGTAAAGTGGATTTCATTTGTTATGCTTAATCATTATAGTGACCTGGCTGGTAAAGTTAAGGGGTTTTGTGATTTCAAACTGAGTGCACCACAGGGCTAGTGACAGTGGTTGTGCGTGTCGGCACGGTGGCTGCCAATGAGGACAGTTCAGCTAGTTGTTTTGGCATTGATAAAAAAATTTAAGTTGATCCATCACCACATTTTTATGTTTGTTTATATATTGTGTTCAAAGAGTACAAAATGTTACCGGAATATGGACTTTTGTTAAGGCTGCAACTCATTATTCATGTTTGTTTGGTTTGTCCTGGGGACATTTTCTTCAATATGCACACTTGCCTATTTACACACCCTGTTTAAGAACCAAGTACATTCGTAAATAGAGGTTCCACTATTGTTTTACATGTAGAAAACAATATGAAACGCACATAAATGATGAATGAAATTGATAATTGAACATTCAACATTACCTTCAATGAAGACTCTTGTCGATAAAGAGGGCGACGAAAGTGGAGGTTGCTACGAGTTCTTTCCTGAAATTCAATAGTGTTTCTCACCTTTTTTTATCAAAGTGCTGGCACTCGCAGCTTTCTTTGGCCCCCACGGTGGATTATCTCGCAGCACGCTTGAACGCCTCATCGTGTCGGTAGCATACGGACAGCGCTGGCGCCTGATAGAAAGGAGACATACGCAGAGTTGTTCATTGTTCTGTGTGCGCACACAAATTGTAACAATTCCATCTTCCAACTCTAAAAGAACCAAAACATATTATTTATGAAGAAAGAGTCGCCAACGCATGGGGTTCTTTGTTTGGGCCCCTCCATTCTGTGCAACAAAACTGGCTAGTTTGCGACGCACAATGTTTACCCGTATAATAATTGAGAAGACCAAACCATACAAAAAGTGTGGCATAGGAAAACCGAGGTAGATTTAGTTTATGACATGTCACTCCAGTCCTCCAGTGGGCCAACTGCCAAACAATGCCTCAAACGTCCTTAGAAATGCTGCAGAATCACACACACACACACACAAACACACACACACACACACACACACACACACACACACACACACACACACACACACACACACACACACACACACACACACACAAACAAAGGTCAGGGGCATAACCAGGATTTGACAAATACCGAGGTCAGAAAAATGAAAGTCTGAAATCATGGGTATCCCGTCACCGTGTACTAGAGATGCGCGGATAGGCAATTATTTCATCCGCAACCGCATCAGAAAGTCGTCAACCATCCGCAATCCACCCGATCTAACATTTGATCAGAACCGCATCCGCCCGCCATCCGCCCGCACCCGCCCGTTGTTATATATCTAATATAGACGATGCAAAGCATTAGTGAGGTTATAAAGCTTTTGCCTGTTAAAGAAAGGAGACTGATCCAATGCAGCACAGACACTCGCGTGCCACGCTGTCACGACCCAGACGCACACCAGTGCGCAATCATATGGGAGCCGCGCTGAGCGCACCTCCAAGCGCGTCTCGCTGCCGGCGACGGCCGGGTATATGGGCCCGATGCTCCAGCGCCATCCATTTTCAGGGCTAGTTGATTCGGCAGGTGGGTTGTTACACACTCCTTAGCGGGTTCCAACTTCCATGGCCACCGTCCTAGCTGCTGTCTATATCAACCAGGGTGAGCCCCACCCCTTTCGTGAGCGCACTGCGCGCGGAGTGACCCCTGTTACGTGCCCCCGGCAACAGGGGTGGCGGGCAGGTAAGCTGCGCGGGCGGAGCGCGCGGAGTGACCCCTGTTACGAGCCCCCGGCCACGGGGGTGGCGGGCAGGTAAGCTGCTTACCTGCTGCGCGTGACGCCGGCCGCGGCGAAGGCGGACGAGGCGGGGTGTCGGTGCGGTGGGCGCGGTGGTGACCCTGGACGTGCGTCGGGCCCTTCTCGCGGATCGCCTCAGCTACGGCTCCCGGTGGGGCCCTCTCGGGGGAAGGGGCCTCGGTCCCGGACCCCGGCGAGGCGTCGGGGGCCTTCTCCGCTCCGTAAAAGTGTCCATCTCTTTTTTTTTTTTTTCTTCTGTTGTGGCATATGCTGCAGGTGTCTGCTCGTTTTTCGTATGTGGGTAACAACATTTAACTATGTATATATATTTCCCAATTGGTTTAACTGCCACCCGCCTGAATCTATTTAAAATCTAATTTTTTTCAACTGCCCGACCCGACCCGACCCGACCCGCGGATAAAATCTAATTTTTTTAAATTTCATCCGCCCGATCCGCGGACTCCGCGGTTGTGCCCGCAAACCGCGCATCTCTACCGTGTACATAATATGACACCTTTGTTTCTAACTTTAATCGAGGGTCTTTGAATGTGCCACAGTTATGAGCAAAGAGATACAAAAGTGAGACTTGTACATAACTATCTCCTACGCTGCTAAATATATGTATATTATGTAGGGGTGTAACGGTACACAAAAATTTCGGTTCGGTACATACCTCGGTTTAGAGGTCACGGTTTTCGGTACAGTAAGAAAACAACAAAATATACATTTTTGGGTTATTTATTTACCAATTTTGATAGGTCAATAATTCATAATAACATTGATTTTGATTCAATATTATGTTTTGAGCAATGACAGTTAGAAAGAAAAAACAAACTGCTTTGTTTTATTAGTCAACATTGCAACTTTTTCTAAATTACATTTAACCTTTAAGCTTTTTTATTTCACTTTTGTTATGTTTTTGTTTATTTTAATAGTATTTTTAGAATGTGCCGGGGCACACTTTTGACACCCCTGCTATAGATAATAAAAAATTAAATGTGCTAAATCTATGGATAAAAAGCAGAGCCTGGCGACGCATGCGCGTTTATCATAACTCTCTCTCTCTCTCTCTGTCTCTGCCCCTCCCTCACCAATGCTGTTTTGTTTTTAACCCCTTCTTAACCCTGAACGTACCTCGGTTTAGAGGTCACGGTTCGGTTCATTTTCGGTACAGTAAGAAAACAACAAAATATACATTTTTGGGTTATTTATTTACCAAATTTGCAAAATCTTCCACCAAAAATATTTTTCTTAGTGGAATATTTGATGTGAAGTAATGGGAACCTTGGATAGGTCAATAATTCATAATAACATTGATTTTGATTCAATATTATGTTTTGAGCAATGACAGTTTGAAAGAAAAAAAAACCAGCTTTGTTTTATTAGTCAACATTGCAACTTTTTATAAATTACATTTAACCTTTAAGCTTTTTTATTTCACTTTTGTTATGTTTTTGTTTATTTTAATAGTATTTTTAGAATGTGCCGGGGCACACTTTTGACACCTCTGCTATAGTTAATAAAAAATTAAATGTGATAAATCTATGGATAAAAAGCAGAGCCTGGCGACGCATGCGCGTTTATCATAACTCTCTCTCTCTCTCTCTCTCTCTGTCTCTGCCCCTCCCTCACCAATGCTGTTTTGTTTTTAACCCCTTCTTAACCCTGAACGTACCTCGGTTTAGAGGTCACGGTTCGGTTCATTTTCGGTACAGTAAGAAAACAACAAAATATACATTTTTGGGTTATTTATTTACCAATTTTGCTAAATCTTCCACCAAAAATATTTTTCTAGTGGAATATTTGATGTGAAGTAATGGGAACCTTGGATAGGTCAATAATTCATAATAACATTGATTTTGATTCAATATTATGTTTTGAGCAATGACAGTTTGAAAGAAAAAAAAAAAACAGCTTTGTTTTATTAGTCAACATTGCAACTTTTTCTAAATGACATTTAACCTTTAAGCTTTTTTATTTCACTTTTGTTATGTTTTTGTTTATTTTAATAGTATTTTTAGAATGTGCCGTGGGCCTTTAAAACATTAGCTGTGGGCCGCAAATGACTTTTGACACCCCTGCTATAGATAATAAAACATTAAATGTGATAAATCTATGGATAAAAAGCCGAGCCTGGCGACGCATGCGCGTTTATCATAACTCTCTCTCTCTCTCTCTCTGTCTCTGCCCCTCCCTCACCAATGCTGCTGTTTGTTTTGTTTTTAACCCCTTCTTAACCCTGAATGTACATTAAAAATACACGCAACCCTAACTCAAAATGCCGGACATTTGAGGCATTTAAGAAACTCCGCCCTGACAGCTCCGCAAAAGAGGACATGTCCGGTGAAAAGAGGAACGTATGGTCAGTCTATCGTAGCCCGTTAGCTGCTAGCATGCCGTGTGTTGTGCCTCGGTGTGCATTGTTTACACAACGTGCGTTACGCTACTTAATATGTCCGTGTGGAAACTCGTTCGGTACACCTCCGAACCGAACCGGAACCCCCGTACCGAAACGGTTCAATACAAATACACATACCGTTACACCATACTTGCCAACCTTGAGACCTCCGATTTCGGGAGGTGGGGAGTGGGGGGCGTGGTCGGGGTGGGGTGGGGGCGTGGCTAAGAGGGGAGGAGTATATTTACAGCTAAAATTCACCAAGTCAAGTATTTGATATATATATATATATATATATATATATATATATATATATATATATATATATATATATATATATATATATATATATATATATATATATATATATATATATATATATATATATATATATATATATATAGCTAGAATTCACTGAAAGTGATCTATGTTTGTCTGTTGCCATCTCCTGGTGAATGTTGGCCATAGCGTACTGGGGTTACTTTTTGGTTGGCCAACGATTTACGTGGTGTTGCGCACCTGACGTCAAGTGTGTGAGTCTGTTCTGAAGTCTACAGTAAAGAGACGTACTTCATCCCCTCGCCTGTTTATTGCCTCCAACTCAATATATTACAACAACATTGCTCCATGCAGAGGGGCGTGGCCTCCAGGTCCACCTGAATTTCGGGAGATTTTCAGGAGAAAATTTGTCCCGGGAGGTTTTCGGGAGAGGCGCTGAATTTCGGGAGTCTCCCGGAAAATCCGGGAGGGTTGGCAAGTATGCGTTACACCCCTACCTACATACTTGAATGACATTAAAAAAAAAAAATCCTCAAACATTACAAAAGCCCAGTGGCCCCACTGTGCTTGGGGTCCCCGGTACAAGACCCCCGCAAACCTCCTCACCCTTTGACGGCCCTAATGCCACTGGCCAAGAAAACCTGATCTGGGGGTCACAATAGTCCTCTGGGCTGAACTTAGGGTACCTTTCCAATTCGTACGTCTCTGAGGGGGTCACCATTGTGGTTAGATTACTGAATGGCAATTTTCTATTTTCCTGGTTTTCCCGAACGTAACGCTAATGACACTAAATGGGCAGTTCCAGCTCCCCGGGAAAAGTAGGGATTTTTAGCCGCAGTCCACGTTCTTCTAATTTATCATTCGAAGTTGTAAGCTTCGTGTTTACCTTTGACGCGTCAACGTTACATTCTCGACGTTGTGTTATTGTAGTCGCGAGTCAGGCCCCCTCCACCGGGGTCATGTGACTGCGTCTCATTACGCCGAGACCTTCGGGTGCCCCCTTTGCTTGCTCCCCACCCGCAATCACAAGCCGGTCGCTATCATGTGATGTCCTGTGGTCCTGTAGTCAAACAGTGACACTTCTATCCCTCGGTGCCATGCCTTGTCACATGGACACACTAACACACACACACAGGCTGAATATGTGTGTGTGTGTGTGTGTAAGAAAAAAATCAGGTCACAGACAGTAGCATCCCTGAGACATGTGCTCCCGCTTAAGGTCTAGAACGCCACCTCACCCCAGTTTAGTCGTCGTGGATTCTTACGGTGCTCCTTTCCCAGAGAATGTGTGACGGTTTGCCTTGGGAAAAGTTCGATTTTATTGCATGCAGGTTCCAATTGTGTAAGGAGTTAACTTACTTTTTTTTACACCTAAACGCTAATTTGAATGAAACAATGGCTGTCCAGTGAGTAAATGTGTGTCTTGTATGTCCTAGGATAGTGTTTTTCAACCACTGTGCCGATACAGTCTGGTGTGCCGTGGGAGATGATCTAATTTCACCTATTTGGGTTAAAACATTTTTTGCAAAGCAGTAATTATAGTCTGCAAATGATGTGTTGTTGTTGAGTGTCGGTGCTGTCTAGAGCTGGGCAGAGTAACCGTGTAATACTCTTCCATATCAGTAGGTGGCAGCCGGTAGCTAATTGCTTTGTAGATGTCGGAAACAGCAGGACGCAGTGTGCAGGTAAAAAGGTATCTAATGCTTAAACCAAAAATAAACAAAAGGTGAGTGCCCCTAAGAAAATGCATTGAAGTTTAGGGAAGGCTATGCAGAACAAAACTAAAACTGAACTGGCTACAAAGTCAACAAAAACAGAATGCTGGACGACAGCAAAGACTTACTGTGGAGCAAAGACGGCGTCCACAATGTACATCCGAACATGACATGACAATCAACAATGTCCCCACAAAGAAGGATAAAAACCACTGAAATATTCTTGATTGCTAAAACAAAGCAGGTGTGGGGAATAGCGCTCAGGGAAGAAATGAAACTGCTAGAACAAAATACCAACAAAACAGGAAAAGCCACCAAAAGACAAGAACTAAAACACTAGACACAGGAAAACACATAAAAAAACTCTAAATAAGTCATGGTGGGATGTGACAGGTGGTGACAGTACATCTACTTTGAGACAAGAGCTATAGTGATGCATGCTTGGTTATGCTTTAAAGTCATATCCAACACTTGCAAAAACTATTTTTTACTGTCAATATCGGCTGCTGAGTTTCATTGTGCAGGTAAAAAAGGTATCTAATACTCAAACCAAAAATAAACAGAAGGCGAGTGCCGCTAAGAAAAGGCATTGAAGCTTAGGGAAGGCTATGCAGAACAAAACTAAAACTGAACTGGCTACAAAGTCAACAAAAACAGAATGCTGGACGACAGCAAAGACTTACTGTGGAGCAAAGACGGCGTCCACAAAGTACATCCGAACATGACATGACAATCAACAATGTCCCCCACAAAGAAGGATAAAAACCACTGAAATATTCGTGATTGCTAAAACAAAGCAGGTGTGGGGAATAGCGCTCAGGGAAGAAATGAAACTGCTAGAACAAAATACCAACAAAACAGGAAAAGCCACCAAAAGACAAGAACTAAAACACTACACACAGGAAAACACACAAAAAAAAACTCTAAATAAGTCAGGGTGTGATGTGACAGGTGGTGACAGTACACCTACTTTGAGACAAGAGCTATAGTGATGCATGCTTGGTTATGCTTTAAAGTCATATCCAACACTTGCAAGAACTATTTTTTACTGTCAATATCGGCTGCTGAGTTTCATTGTGCAGGTAAAAAAGGTATCTAATACTCAAACCAAAAATAAATAAAAGGTGAGTGCCCCTAAGAAAAGGCATTGAAGCTTAGGGAAGGCAATGCAGAATGAAACTAAAACTGAACTGGCTACAAAGTCAAAAATCTTCTTCCCACTCCCTTTCAGGCAAAACTGGACAATCATGCATTACATATTATACATTCCCTTTTGCACTATATTCATTTACATTATTATGTGTTGTCAACTTTGTACTTTTTTATGTCATTGCCTGAAATAAATAAATAAATGAAAAAATGAATGGAAAAAGTAAGCAAAAACAGAATGCTGGACGACAGCAAAGACTTACAGCGTGTGGAGCAGACGGCGTCCACAAAGTACATCCGAACATGACATGACAATCAACAATGTCCCTACAAAAAAGGAGAGCAACAACTTATTGGGGCGGTATAGCTCGGTTGGTGGAGCTGCTTTCTGACCGTCTCGTCAGGATTATGTACGTGCCTCCACTTCGACAGCGTCTTCTCCCCGTCATCTTTGTCGTCGCTTTCAGCGCTTCCATAGCGAGTCTACCGACAGGTATAAGTTCGAACTAGACGCTAATTTGTCATGAGAAACGGCAACGGCGGAGGATGCATGTGCATGTACGAGCCAGTCTGCCCCGCAACAGGAAAAAAATGACATATTCAGACTATAAAACTTGTACAGGTCACTAAAAAGGCCACGGTTTGACCCTGGAACAGATTACTTCTTTTTCCACTCGCTCCTTTGGGGGAGATGTTGTTGTCATGTGTGTGTGTGTGTGTGTGTGTGTGTGTGTGTGTGTGTGTGTGTGTGTGTCAGGGGGATAAGGATGCAGTGGCAGAGCTTTAACCTCACGGCCACTCGTCTATTGATCCATACAAGCATCAGTGGTTGTTGCCGCAGAGACAGGCGGTACTGTCTTTAGGGGGCCGGCCACCCATCCCACCCTCCACCCCTGCACATAGAAGACACCCATGTCCCCCCCCCCCCGCCCCCATCACCCGCCTCTCTCCCTACCTCACTTTTCCTCTAATGAGTTGCAACACTGATAACGAGCCTGATGATCTTCCATTGATTCGCCTATCACTTGCTTGTCTGGTAATTGATCCGTAGCTGAGCCTCTAGTTAATTATACAGCCTTCGTCATGGACCCTTTCCTCCAGGGAGGGGTGGGCCGCTCGGTGGCCCGATTGAATTTTTAATAAAATCAACCAGCATCCTTTTTGGGTTTTTTTTTCCTATATCTCCCTGCAGCATTTTGTCATGGTGCCATCTTTCCCATGCCAACTCGTCCTTATTTCCACTTGCCTCTTGTCATCACGGCCATTACCATCGGCCAGGGGCGAGTGCAGAAATAACAGCTATTCAGCAAGTCAAGGGGGGTGCGGGGGGGCGGGGGGGTCTAAGGAGCCGAGCCACCAGCTTGACTTAAAACACAAGAGTGCCACTTGACCAGGAAAAAAAAAAAAATAAGCCTCCGCTTGGAAATTGTCACATAATGAAGCTGAGTTCCACGTATTAATGTACTTGCTGCAGGGACAAGACAGTACAGTGTGCAGGGGGGGAAAACTGTTAAAATAGAAGCTTTTTCTCATGTAAAAATGAAACAATGGCAACAAAAAATTAAAAAAAATTGTATAAAAAGTCTGTTACTTATATGCTGTTAAACTCGAGTGGAAAATAAACTAATTTGTAAAAGGGGCGAATATGAAAAATATTAATGTGGCCGAATGTGGTATATTGTGTGCACAGCACCCCCACTTCAGGGCACCCCTGCAGATTTAGGTCAGGTTTCTTGCTAAACTGCAGCTATGAAGGTAGGTAGGTAGGTAGGTCTTTATTGTCATTGCACAAGTACAACGAAACTATGTTTTCAGCACAAACCTGTTCAAAACAAACAGTGTACAGGGTTACAGAACAGGAACGCTGATGGGTCGCCACAAGGCGCCCCGTAAAAGATGGGGGGAAAAAAGGTAAACGCTGGGGAAGGATGAGTAAAAAAATACAATCCAGACTAGGGATGTCCCGATCCAGGTTTTTGCACTTCCGATCCGATACCGATATTGTTTTTGCATTTCCGATCCGATACCGATACTGACCGATACCGATACTGACCTATGCGAGCATGTATTAAAGTTTAAAGTTATTTAGCCTACTTAGTTGTCAGAATCATGTTGAAAAGGGTTTTAGTACTCTTGATAACAACTAGCCAGCTGAATTAGGGGAGTTTGAATAATACACAATGGTTGGTAACAAGAAACTGACCTGTTTATTCAAAGATAAACACAAAATAGACAAAATTATACATGACAAACAGAAATGGCATCATTGAACTAGGGCTGGGCGATATGGCCTTTTTTTAATATTGCGATATTTTAAGGCCATATTGCGATACACAATATATATCTGGATATTTTGCCTTAGCCTTGAATGAACACTTGATGCATATAATCACAGCAGTATGATGATTCTATGTGTTTTGATTGATTGATTGAGACTTTTATTAGTAGGTTGCACAGTGAAGTACATATTCCGTACAATTGACCACTAAATGGTAACACCCCAATAAGTTTTTCAACTTGTTTAAGTCGGGGTCCACTTAAATTGATTCATGATACAGATATATACTATCAGATATATACTATCATCATAATACAGTCATCACACAAGATAATCACATTGAATTATTTACATTATTTATAATCCAGGGTGTGGAGGGGGGCGCCGGATGTAAGTGTCAAAAAGACAGCCAAAAGAGTTTGATATGAGAATAAATCTAAAGTTAAAATATAGGGTAGAAATGCACCCATTTGCAGGAAATGTAGTCTTGATTTTCAACATTTTCTTGCATGTCTACATTAAAACATTCTTCTTCATACTGCATTAATATATGCTACTTTTAAACTTTCGTGCAGAGAAGGAAATCACAACTAAAAAAATCACTATTTTTTTCATACGGTGTTGATCTGGAAATTTTTGCCTCGGCATTTTGATGGTGTGGACGTGTGGCACCGAATGGAGATAAGCGTCTCGACAGACGTCACAATATTTGAACAATGATGACGAAAACTGTTTTCTCTGTCGTGTCCGTGTGTCGAAAATTGTTATGCGCTTATTTTTATTTTTTTATTTTGTGCGTGGCATAGATTTACTATGCGCAGAGGATGCTTAAACAGTGCGCAATTGCACAGGCGAGCACCTCAGAGGGAGCGTTGCTCGCACGGCTGCACTAGCATCACAGCTAACGTTAGCCATGCTGCTACCTCTCTGCTCGGGGAGGACGTATACGTATGTGACGTATGACGTGACAGTATGTGACGTATGACGTGACAGTATGTGACTTATGACGTGACAGTATGTGACGTATGACGTGACAGTATGTGACGTGTGTAAGAAGGTGCACTTGCTGTCTGTGAGAGGGAGACACAGGAAAGAGTGAGAAGAGCCTGTCGTGTAATGCCAGCAGCTAAAAGCAACTGCGTGAGAACCCACAGACCTGTGGATGTGTTGAAGGTGTGCTGGAAAATGCGGAACGGAAATTACGGAGCAGCAGAAAAGTGGAATGTATTATCTAAATCGGTGCGTTGGAAAACACGGACCGGAGTTTTTTTTTAAACTGGATCTGGATCGGCATTTTCCCATGCCTTGCCGATACGCAATTTTTGGCAAATATCGGATCGGGACATCCCTAATTCAGACTGGGCAGGAAAAAAAAAACAATCGCAAAGTACAAATATATATTACAACATACATCTTGAGACAGAGGGAGGGAGTGGGGGGGCCACAGTGGCGGGCTGCAGCTCTTTAGGCATTATTTTGTTCATTTGTTGGCACAGCTTGTCTAACATGATTGTTATAATATTCCTCAACTTAACATATTTGTTTACTTTTCATCTGACTCGAGCACGTTATCATTTATATACCGTATTTTTCGTACTATAAGTCGCAGTTTTTTTTCATAGTTTGGCCGGGGGTGCGACTTATACTCAGGAGCGACTTATGTGTGAAATGATTAACACATTAGCGTAAAATATCAAATAATATTATTGATCTCATTCACGTAAGAGACTAGACGTATAAGATTTCATGGGATTTAGCGATTAGGAGTGACAGATTGTTTGGTAAACGTATAGCATGTTCTATATGTTATAGTTATTTGAATGACTCTTACCATAATATGTTACGTTAACATACCAGTTGGTTATTTATGCCTCATATAACGTTCACTATTCTTTATTTATTTTAAATTGCCTTTCAAATGTCTATTCTTGGTGTTGGCTTTTATCAAATACATTTCCCCAAAAAATGCGACTTATACTCCAGCGCGACTTGTATATGTTTTTTTCCTTCTTTATTATGCATTTTTGGCCGGTGCGACTTATACTCCGAAAAATACGGTATACATATTACAACATACATCTTGAGACTAGCTATGGGGGGTGGGGGGGGAGGGGGGGCACGGTGTCAGGCTGCAGCTCTCCAGGCATTATTTTGTTCATTTGTTGGCGCAGCTTGTCTAACATGATTGTTTATAATATTCCTCAAGTGAACATATTTGTTTCTTTTTCATCTGATTTGAGCACGCTATCATTTACATATTTAAAAAACAAAATGGTTTAAATGAGTTAACATGATCATTTTTTAATGGCCGAAAAAGGCGCTTTTTAGGAATAAAGAAGCATTCTAGAAGCATGCAAAGTAAAGAATAGACGGGTTTTTTAAAAGATGGAATGGATAAAATAGCAGCAATATGTCATGATTCACCTCTGCAAATGTCAACAGGTTAACACACACACACACACACACACACACACACACACACACACACACACACACACACACACACACACACACACACACACACACACATTCGCACAATGGTGCGGAAATGTGGCCACAAATGTGAAGAAGGTTACGAGTGACCGTCTTGTAGCGGTAGATGACAGGAAAGAAGAAAAGGAATAAAGAGGAAGATGTGTCCCACTCTCGGATGAATAGATATACACTCGAGTCTGTGTGTGTGTGTGTGTGTGTGTGTGTGTGTGTGTGTGTGTGTGTGTGTGTGTGTGTCTAAGGAGCCGAGCCACCAGCTTGACTTAAAACACAAGAGTGCCACTTGACCAGGGAAAAAAAAAAAAAAGCCTCCGCTTGGAAATTGTCACATAATGAAGCTGAGTTCCACGTATTAATGTACTTGCTGCAGGGACAAGACAGTACAGTGTGCAGGGGGGGAAAACTGTTAAAATAGAAGCTTTTTCTCATGTAAAAATGAAACAATGGCAACAAAAAATTTAAAAAAAATGGCATAAAAAGTCTGTTACTTATATGCTGTTAAATTCAAGTGGAAAATAAACTAATTTGTAAAAGGGGGGAATATGAAAAATATTAATGTGGCCGAATGTGGTATATTGTGTGCACACACCCTCCCTTCAGGGCACCCCTGCAGATTTAGGTCAGGTTTCTTGCTAAACTGCAGCTATGAAGGTAGGTAGGTAGTAGAGATGCGCGGTTTGCGGACACAACCGCGGAGTCCGCGGATTATCCGCGGGTCGGGCGGTTGAAATTAAAAAAAATTAGATTTTAAATAGATTCAGGCGGGTGGCAGTTAAACCAATTCGGAAATATATATACATAGTTAAATGTTGTTACCCACATACGAAAAACGAGCAGGCACCTGCAGCATATGCCACAACAGAAGAAGAAGAAAAAAAAAAGATGGCAACGCCGGCAGCAAACGTGGTACGCGACAAACTAAAAAAGGGAATACTAAAGACCAGGGGAAAAAAAAGGCCAGAAAAGTTCAGCGTGGACTCGTTTTTATGAGGTTGTAAATCAGGATGATAGTAATGCTGGCTACGTGATTTGCAAGAGCTGCGACGCTGTTTATGTCTACGACAGTCACAAAACCGGGACATCTAACATGGTGCATCACATTTGTGCAAAACCCCGAACCTCCACAAACACCCTGAGCATGAGCAGTTTCGTCCGCCGTGATCCCAGAAGAGTGCCACAGGATGTTAAAACAAGATCGAACGCAGCTGCCTGCAGCAGTTTGAGTGGCGCGAGCGCGCTTGGAGGTGCGCTCAGCGCGGCTCCCAGATGATTGCGCACTGGTGTGCGTCTGGGCCGTGACAGCGTGGCACGCATTGAATGTCTCTGCTGCATTGGATCAGTCTCCTTTCTTTAACAGGCAAAAGCTTTATAACCTCACTAATGCCTTGCATCGTCTATATTAGCTATATAACAACGGGTGGGTGCGGGCGGGTGCGGTTTTGATAAAATGTTAGTTCGGGTGGATGGCGGATGGGTGACGACTTTTGTGATGCGGTTGCGGATGAAATAATTGCCTATCCGCGCATCTCTAGTAGGTAGGTCTTTATTGTCATTGCACAAGTACAACGAAACTATGTTTTCAGCACAAACCCGTTCAAGATGAGACAAAACAAACAGTGTACAGGGTTACAGAACAGGAACGCTGATGGGTCGCCACAAGGCGCCCCGTAAAAGATGGGGGAAAAGGTAAACGCTGGGGAAGGATGAGTAAAAAAATACAATCCAGACTGGACTCCTAAAGGGAAAAAAACAATAGCAAAGTACATATTGTCACGACAGGGACTATGGCTTGGTTTGTTCTCCCGAGGTGCAAGTGATTTGGACCAGACATGGCGTGAAGGTGAATACATGATTTATTTTAACACTATACATCAAAAAGG
>NC_084574.2:5977500-6025000 GCF_033978685.3 Nerophis lumbriciformis | reverse complement strand
TACAGTACTCCCACCTTACATTCCTCAGGGACATTTGTATTAGATCTTTTAAGCAGCTGTTTTTTGTTTACATTGTTTTTGCCTTCTGGTTAGCTAATGTTTGCCCTGCAGGTAATAGTCACTTTTCCACCCCTTTATATATTAGGTATAGTTGTAAGTAAAAAAAAAAAAGGTCAAAGACAAAGCTATTCGGTTTCTTGTGAGTATATACACTTCACTGCCGATGTGGGGGGGGGGGGGGGGGGCGCCACCTAAAATCTTGCCTAGGGCGCCAGATTGGTTAGGACCGATCACTGTATTTTTAGGTGTTTTCTTAAAAAAAAAAAAAAAAAAGATGTAATAAAGAAATAATCTTTTTTTTTTTTACAATATGTATTGAATATCTCGGGACGGTCCCACGGGAGGGGGACTAAGCTCGCCCCCCCTCCTTCTCCTCCTTTGCCCCCGCCTCCGAGGAGGTGTGTGCAGGGGAGAGAAAGAGAGAGAGAGAGAGAGAGAGAGAGAGAGAGAGAGGCGGGAAGCATGTGTCTTCATGTCATTGAGCATCTCACAGCCGAGCCGCACGCACGCACACGCACACACACACACACACTTCGAGGGTCCTCGGCGTCTGCAGCGCAGCATAGGCAGGCGGGGAAGGAGGAGGACAGGAGGGTGGGGGACCCGGAGAGAGAGAGAGAGAGAGAGAGAGAGAGAGAGCGGGGGGGATAGAGAGAGGAAGCTGGTGGCTATGCACTCCTCCTCTGCACTTTAGCTGGGACGCACACAGAGTTGATGGTAAGGGGACTTTTCTCTTGTGCATGCTGACTTTGTAGCCAGAACCCCCCCCTGAAAGTACCCGAAAAGTTCAAAAGGGGCCCCCTCCGCTAACTCTCCTCTTCCTCCCCCCCCCCCAGTCCAAGGAGGCAGAGTTGGATGTGAGAGGCGCCCAGGAGCCCAGTGACCCAGAGACGCCCAGGAGGACGCCGTCGCCCTCCCCGTCGACCACGCACGACCACGGAGGAGACGAGCGCCAGCCCTCCGGTCGCGGCAGCGGCAGCAGCAGCAGCGGCGGTGCTGCGGGCGGCGTTATCGGTCGACGCGGCGGTGGTGGTGGAGCGGGCGGGAGCTCCATGCAGTTCAGCACCAGACCGCCTAGTGCTGAGCAGCCGGGCTTCATGGGGACATGGCAGCAGCAGACCACTGACAGCAACCTCCTCTACAGGATGTCCCAGCAGGTAAAACAAACTTTAAAAAAAAATGTCATCACCTACTTCTTTGTTTGGGTGCAAACTTTTTAACCGCTGCTGGAGGTGCACTTTCTCTTTCTTTTTTCCCCCCCAAAATATTTCATTCATGCACAAAACACACACTGGGATGATGTGGTTCTAAAATTCAGTCCCGTGGCCGAGGCAGGGAGCGCCTTGCGCGCTCCTGCCTGCATCCGGTTGTCCGGTGCGGTGGTGGCAACATGCAAGCGGGTGCGAGGGTTGCCCCCCCCCGCGGCCCGCGCCGATCCCTCCGCCTCTCCCCCGCGGATGTTTCACCCGATTTACAAACCGTGACACTTCCCACGGCGGCGGGGAAAGCGAGGTTTGTTTTATTTCGCTTGGTTTTTGATCGGAGTTTCGCTCCTTTAAGAATGGGACGAAATGGAACGGTTGTGTGCGGGCGTGCGTGTGTGAGTGCGAAGATAGATGTTTGTTGGCTTGCAGTCCATCACTGCTGGACCAGGTCGGTACCAGTACCAGGCACACGTTGTCACGGTTGCGCAATAACCATGTGGCGTTAAAAGGGTGCAGGAAAAAGCAACTTTGAATATAGTCCATGTTTATATTAAAATGACCGAATTACGCATTACCGAATTGTTGGTGCAGGATAAAGCATTTTTAATGCAAATTAAAGTGCTATAACGGAGCAGGTGGACTTAAAGAACCTGCAAAAAAAAAAAAGGTGGTGTAAAATGCACATTTCTTTTATTATTGGGATAATAAGAACTGGGTGCTTGAGTTTGGAAATAAATGATCAAAAAGGCCTTAAATGACGTGCATGGTTTAAAACTCGTGTTGGAAATCACAAAAAATGATTAAAGGCATCAACAAATTCCATGCATGCGAGCAAAGCAATAAAATAAGAGCATTTGTGGAGGAATGTTCATATTTATTTATGGCATCAATTGAGGGACCAATCGTGCGTAAAGGTGACAACTCGTGCAGTTTTTAACCGATTCTTCTTTTATTCCATAATCAAAAGCAATCAACATAATTGTCAGCATTATCTGAGGGGTAAAGAGCGAGTGCAAATTGAATATATTTTCTAGTATTAACTCAAAACAACATTTAAAGCCTTTTAAACGAAGCGCATGTTTGCATTAAAAAAAAAAAAAAAAAAGGCCTCGTAAATAAAAGCGCGTGTTTTAAATCGATCCATCAATGAATTGGCTTCGATTGGGTTGCATCCTGAGAGGATGTTTAAATAAAATAGAGAGGGTAAATATTATTTATTGCAGGAAAGACCAACATTTAAAATGTGGAATAGGACGGATTGATTGTTTTCTCCGTGCAAAGATCGTTTATTGCTTACAAAAATCGACCCCATTAGCAAAGTTTAAAGATTTTTTTTTTTTTTTTTTGGTTTTTGTCCATTACGGAACGCACTTTTTGGGTGGGGGGGTGCAGTAAGCCGCAGGCCACGACTGCGCAGCGCGTGCACGCGTTATCCCTTTTTTTTTTTTTTTTTTTTTTTTTAAAAAAAAAGCGTCTCCCCTTCCTTTTCTCCCCCCTGCAAGGGTGCTGTAAAGCGGCTTCCCATCAAGTGCACAGGTCGACTATGGTCCGAGACCTGGAAGAGGTACTGTTGCAACCCCCACCCCCTTACCCCCCCTAAAGCATCCCCTTTTTATCCACCATCACACACCCACGAAGGAGCATTTAAATCCACTAATAAATGCTGCACCTAATTAATTTCCCAAGAATGCATTTAAAAAAATAATAATAATTGTAAAATAACATTGAAGATGCAGAAGTCAATAATGTCTGCATGTTCTACAGGTGATTTTTTTTTTTTTTTTTTTTACAAAATACCATGCAATTAAATAACAGGAGTGATAAAAGTCCAATTTTAATCTTAATATGTTAAAAATGCACGACTAAATATTTTGTCACTATACACTTAAATCTTTTTCAAGTTCTGCAGAAAAAAATCAGAACAAAATCTTTCTGCTTGTCTAAAAAATATATATATATATATATATATATATACATATATATATACATATATATGTGTGTGTGTGTGAAAAAAAAATCTGAACAAATCTTTCTGCTTGTCTAAAAAAAAAAAAAAAAATATATATATATATATATATATATATATATATATATATATATATATATATATATATATACATATATATATGTGTGTGTGTGTGTGATGCATTTGTTTGCATATTTTAAAAGAAATAATCTGTCCAAGCTTCTATATTAGCCGTAAAGATGCTCTTAAAGACAGCAACATGTTAGTGGTAATGCCCCCGATACACTCCGAGCGTGTGTGTGTGTGCGTGTGTGTGTGTGTGTGTTGCATATGTGCTGCATATGTATTCTCATGACTGAGCGGCAATGGTTTGATGCATATGTGCAGAATTATCCACACTGAGTGTGTGTGTGTGTGTCGGTATGCTGTTATTATTTCCATGTCTGACTTTGATGGGTCGTTGCACATGGAGCATATGGAATGCCTATCTAGTGTCAATTGTGTGTGTGTGTGTGTGTGTGTGTGTGTGTGTGTGTGTGTGTGGTTGCACCCAGTTTGTGTCTCTTGCCATGTATTTTTCTGAGTGGGTGGCTAAATACTTGTGTGCCAGTTAGTACAAGAGAGAGGAGAGCGTGCAATGAGTGTATGGTTGTGTGTTTGTGTGTGTGTGTGTGTGTGTGTGTGTGTGTGTTGGCGCGGGCCGCGTGTGTGCGGGTGCGAGGTGAAGTGTCTCTTGGCTGGCCTTGGCTGAGAGGAGCTGGAGGAGAGCGGAGAGGTGAAAGAGGAGATTTGCAGGGAAAAGACGCTCGTTGCCGACTTTCTTCTACTTCTGCTCTTACACATGTCACCTTTTGCCCACAGAAGATGCGGCTGTGGCTAAACGTCCACGCCGCCGAGACGTAAAAACTCACCTCGGCCTCTTAAAGCGGACGGAAAGGCATAAAAAGAATTATTGCAATCAGCGCGGCGGCGTATGCTCACACGCACGCTTCCGGGATTACATTTATTCCCTCTTAATCCACCGTCTTTTATCCATTTAACCGTTATTTTTGTGCTAATTTGCAATTTGTGTCCCAATATATTGACAAAATGCTGCTGCCCGAGTACCGACTAGACCCGCGAGGCAGTTCTGGGGGCCACATTTTCCGTTTCACGAGTCAAAGATGCACCGTGTGAGACAGGAGGGCTGTGCTGTTTTTAAGGATTGCTAAAAAAAAAAAAGCTGATCAAAGATCCTCTATGTGACGGGAGCTGCAAAATGCTGTGTGATGTTTTTAGGAATCTGCTGCACGAAATGTGGACAGAAGTCGGCGAGACGGTCTGATGTCGTTTACTGGTGGGATTGGTCGAATCAGAGTCGAGTCAGGGTATTTAGGGGGTCTGGTGCCTTGCTCAAGAGTGAGAGAAATGACCCAACCACACTGTTGTAGTTCTTTAAAACAAGAAGGCACTCGGACAACCGTGGTTGTTTTTAGAAGCACTAAATGTCGTGTGTCAGTGCGGGAATACGCTGTTGCTAGGCAGAAAATCAGAACTATTAAATGACTGTCACCTGATTGGACGCCTGATTTATCTGGTGATAGCATCTTGTTTGTTTTTCTTACGATTAAACCTGTATGAGTCACGTTGATGATGTAAAAAAAATAAATAAATAAACAGCGGGGTCCAAACCTGTGGGTGGAACTGTAGCGCGTATACGTCCTGTGGGCGGGGCTTTATCGTTTTTTTTTACGTAACGCTCGGTGATCCTTTATTCATTATTCCGTGTTCCGCCCGAGCCCAAATGTGTTAATTGCTTTCATGCGTTGTTATGAGGACTAGACGGGTATGGGAGGTGGGGAGCAAAGTGTCGGGTAAGGGAGGGGGAGCGTTGATGTACACCATTTTGAGTAAACTTCTACCCTAGATATGGAAAATAGGTGCCCACCCCATGGAGACCACCCCTCCCTTAATGCCAACTCTTACACTGCAAATACTGAAATCTAAGTAAGATGAAATATCTCAAATAAGGGTGATATTTGCTTATTTTCTGTCTGATAAGATAATTCTTCTCACTAAGCAGTTTTATGTTAGAGTGTTTTTCTTATTTTAAGTGTTTTGCTCCTAAATTGCTGAGATTTGATGAGCTATATTGAGTGTTTGAAACTAGAATATCAAGTGTTGCAAAGCTGTGTCGTCAACACTCACAAGTATAAAACTACTTTAAATGTCTCTTTTTTATTCTACCAAGAAAAGTGCACTTGTTATTAGTGAGAATATACTTATTTTAAGCTATTTTTGGGTTCATTGAAATTAGCTAATTTGACTTGTTTTGGAAAGTCTTGACAAGCCGAATTTTCTTGTTCTATTGGCAGATAATTTTGCTTAGTTCAAATAAAATACCCCTCATTTTTATATATTTTTTTCTTGTTTTTGAACACTGACTTTTTGCAGTGTAGCAGCATATTTATTTCTATTTTTTCCCCCCAATGGGGGCTCCTTCCCACTCTTGCTACGCCTTTGCCGGTCCAAAAAATAGGGAATCCTCCATAAAAAGTGTTTTTTTTATGATTGTTGTTAATGTTAGATTACCTGCAGGACTGCTAATACTGTATTTTTTTTATTTTTATTGAAAATTGGCTTTCTTTTCTTCTTGAAAAAATGCAAGATTGAGGCTCATCCTTGATTGCTACGTTGTTTACTTCTTTTGCAAATTGACCATTGCAGCCCACCCTAAGTGTTGCCCCTGCGTGGACTGGCCGCGCCCCCGTTAATGCTACACCATTGCTATATTCCGCTTTTATTTATACCTCTTATATCTCTTCTTTTTTTTTTAAATGGACAATTGAGGCTCACCCTTGATTTTGCCCCCCATCTCGACTTGACGCTGCACCATTCTCCTTAAAAAAGACGTACGGTATTTCTTGTTTCTTTGAAAAGTAGAAGAGGGCAGCCCACCCTAAATGTAGCCCCCGTGGGGACCGGCCCCGTTCAACTTTCTTTCTTTTCTGCTTTTAAAAATGGAAACTTGCGGCTCACCCTTAATTTTTTTACCCCCCCACTCCCCAGTTGATGCTACACCATTGTCCTTAAAAAGACGTACGGTATTTCTTGTTTCTTTGAAAATTACAAACTGGCACCCATCCTTAATTTTGCTCCAACGGGGGTAGGCCCACCCTAAATTCCACACCACGACCAGTAGCCCTATACCTAGGGGTGTAACGATACACAAAAATTTCGGTTCGGTACGTACCTCGGTTTAGAGGTCACGGTTCGGTTCATTTTCGGTACAGTAAGAAAACAACAAAATATACATTTTTGGGTTATTTATTTACCAAATTTGCAAAATCTTCCACCAAAAATATTTTTCTTAGTGAAAAATTTGATGTGAAGTACTGGGAACCTTGGATAGGTCAATAATTCATAATAACATTGATTTTGATTCAATATTATGTTTTGAGCAATGACAATTTGAAAGAAAAAAAAAACAGCTTTGTTTTATTAGTCAACATTGCAACTTTTTCTAAATGACATTTAACCTTTAAGCTTTCTTATTTCACTTTTGTTATGCTTTTGTTTATTTTAATATAATTTTTAGAATGTGCCGTGGGCCTTTAAAACATTAGCTGTGGGCCGCAAATGACTTTTGACACCCCTGCTATAGATAATAAAAAATGAAATGTGATAAATCTATGGATAAAAAGCAGAGCCTGGCGACGCATGCGCGTTTATCATAACTCTCTCTCTCTCTCTGTCTCTGCCCCTCCCTCACCAATGCTGCTGCACACACAATTTGTTTTGTTTTTAACCCCTTCTTAACCCTGAACGTACATTGAAAATACACGCAACCCTAACTGAAAATGCCGGACATTTGAGGCATTTAAGAAACTCCGCCCTGACAGCTCCGCAAAAGAGGACATGTCCGGTGAAAAGAGGACGTATGGTCAGTCTATCCTAGCCCGTTAGCTGCTAGCATGCCGTGTGTTGTGCCTTGGTGTGCATTGTTTACACAACGTGCGTTACGCTACTTAATATGTCCGTGTGGAAACTCCTTCGGTACACCTCCGAACCGAACCGGAACCCCCGTACCGAAACGGTTCAATACAAATACACGTACCGTTACACCCCTACCTACCCCACAACATTTTTGTCCCCCTTTTGCATATTGCACCCTAAATTTTGTGAGGTCCGGCCCCCAATTAATGCTACATAAACATAAACATTATGCAAACAGGCACCCCCCTAATTTCGCCCCCATTAAACATGATGAAAATAGGAAATTCTTACTAGAAAGCGTTTCCAATGATTGTTGTTTAACGTTATTATAAATGCTTAAGTCGGCATTTACTACTTCAGGGTATGTAAAAAAAAAAAAAAAAAAAAAAAAGCGCATTTATAATAATTTATTTGCTCTTTTTATTTATTTGCTCTTTTTATTCCTATAACTTTTTTTATTTTCTGCTTTTAAAAATGGGAACTTGCGGCTCACCCTTAATTTTTTACCCCCCATGGGGACCGCCCCCACTCCCTAGTTGATGCTACACCATTGTCCTTAAAAAGACGTACGGTATTTCTTGTTTCTTTGAAAATGACAAACTGGCACCCACCCTTAATTTTGCTCCAACGGGGGACCGCCCACCCTAAATTCCACACCACGACCAGTAGCCCTATACCACAACATTTGTGTCCCCCTTTTGCATATTGCACCCTAAATTTTGTGAGGTCCGGCCCCCAATTAATGCTACATAAACATAAACATTATGCAAACAGGCACCCCCCTAATTTCGCCCCCATTAAACATGAAAATAGGAAATTCTTACTAGAAAGTGTTTCCAATGATTGTTGTTTAACGTTATTATAAATGCTTAGGTCAGCATTTACTACTGCAGGGTATGTTAAAAAAAAAAAAAAAAAAAAAAAAAAAAAAAACAGGCACCCCCCTAATTTTGCCCCCATTAAACATGATCAAAATAGGAAATTCTTACTAGAAAGCGTTTCCAATGATTGTTGTTTAACGTTATTATAAATGCTTAAGTCGGCATTTACTACTTCAGGGTATGTAAAAAAATAAAATAAAATAAAAAGCGCATTTATGATAATTTATTTGCTATTTTTATTTAATTTATTTGCTCTTTTTATTCCAATAACTGTTTTTATTTTCTGCTAGAAAGCGTTTCCAATGATTGTTGTTTAACGTTATTATAAATTCTTAGGTCGGCATTTACTACTGCAGGGTATGTTTAAAAAAAAACAAAAAAAAAACAAAAAAAAAACAGGCACCCCCCTAATTTTCCCCCATTAAACATGATGAAAATAGGAAATTCTTACTAGAAAGCGTTTCCAATGATTGTTGTTTAACGTTATTATAAATGCTTAAGTCGGCATTTACTACTTCAGGGTATGTAAAAAAATAAAATAAAATAAAAAGCGCATTTATGATAATTTATTTGCTATTTTTATTTAATTTATTTGCTCTTTTTATTCCAATAACTTTTTTTATTTTCTGCTAGAAAGCGTTTCCAATGATTGTTGTTTAACGTTATTATAAATGCTTAGGTCGGCATTTACTACTGCAGGGTATGTTAAAAAAAACAAAAACAAAAACAAAAAAAACAGGCACCCCCCTAATTTTACCCCCATTAAACATGGTGAAAATAGGAAATTCTTACTAGAAAGCGTTTCCAATGATTGTTGTTTAACGTTATTATAAATGCTTAAGTCGGCATTTACTACTTCAGGGTATGTAAAAAAATAAAATAAAATAAAAAGCGCAGTTATGATAATTTATTTGCTCTTTTTATTCAATTTATTTGCTCTTTTTATTCCAATAACTTTTTTTATTTTCTGCTAGAAAGCGTTTCCAATGATTGTTGTTTAACGTTATTATAAATCAGGCCTGGGCAATTATTTTGACTCGTGGGCCATATTTAGAGAAAAAAATGCGTCTGGGGGCCGGTATACCTATTTTTAGGAACACTAATACAAAACCTCACAATAATGTCTGACTGAATGCTAAAAACGTTACGACAGACCGCCTTAAAAACATAATGGAATTGTACATTTTTCTATGAAGGATAAAACACTGAATAATTAACAAAATATGAACATCACACCCACTTTCGATCGACATATTTTACAATCAAGTGAAACGCAACAAAAATGCAACAAACAGTGAAATATGAACGCGAAGGGTACAAAATAAACCCACCTACAGTCTGATACATCTGATATATCACTAAGCTTTAGAACTTTGTTGTGAAAATCTCCTTCCGCGTCTGTGGAAACGCTTCCCGCCCACACTGCTTGGTGCCTCGTCTGAGCTGCTGTGACGTGGATTACCATAGTAACTAATTAGATGACCATAGTAACTAATTAGATGACCATAGTAACCAATTAGATGACCATAGTAACTATTTAGATTACCATAGTAACTAATTAGATTACCATAGTAACTGGTATATCATCCATAAGTGCAGATTCCAAGCATTGAAATACTTTGTATAGTTGAAGACAACAATAAAACAATTTAAAATTTAAAAACATAATAAAATGTTAAAAAAAAAACATACTGCACAGTAGATCTTTATCAGAGGTAAGCAAGTAATAAAGTGGTGAGTGTTCAGGTAAGTGCAGAGTTTAGGGCAGAAACTGTTTTTCAGTCTATTTGTCCTTGCTTTAATGGTCTTATAACGCCTCCCTGAGGGCAAGAGTTCAAGCCAGTGGTGACCTGGGTGGGATGAGTCCTTGAGGATGCTGTTTGCTCTCCTGTTGCAGTGTCTCTAAAAAAAAATTATTTGGGAATGTCCGGCGGGCCAGATTGAAAAGCTGGGCCTTAATTTGCCCAGGTCTGTTATAATACTTCAGGGTATTTATGTAAAAAAAATAAAATAAAAAATAAAAAGCGCATTTATATTAATTTATTTGCTCTTTTTACTCCTATAGCAGGAATTGTGCTACCTTAGGTTTTTGGCTTTAGTTAGTTTTTGTCCAGTGAAAGAAGTGTGAGGAGAAAGTGTGTGTGTGTGTGTGTGTGTGTGTGTGTGTGTGTGTGTCGCTCAGGATGTCACCACCCTGCTGTAGCAGGCTAATGAGCCCCTCACACACACACACACACACACACACACACACACACACACACACACACACACACACACTTACAGAGGTATTTGTTCTGGGAGGTCAACAAAGCCAGCGTCCTCGAGCAGAGAGAGGAATCACATGTAATTTTTTTTTAGAGAGAGGAAACGTTTTTGAAGACGTCTGAGACATTGTTGTGAGAGGGGGGGCGTGGTGGGCGGGGGGAGGGTAGCGAAGGTGACAGCGCTCGTGACCCCCGCGCTAAGTGACAGGAACCCGGGCATACTTTCACGCCGGCTTCTCCCTTTTCCTGTTATTCCTCAACTCCTGTTATTTTGTCCTCCCAGGCGAGACAACGCGACGGGCAAAATCGATGGGCAGCTTCTTTTTTTTTTTTTCCCTTATGTGTCTTTAAGGACCCTTCTGTCTGCCAATTTGCCCCATCAGCAGAGAGGAGGGAGGAGGAAGAGCAGCAAACCTTTCATTTGACTTGTTGGGATGTGACTAATATTCTTGGGGAAAAAAAAGCACTCGGCCTGGATGTTTTATTATTGTTCAAACCATCATCATCATCATCATCATGGTGATTATTTCTGCTTCTGGTAATAATGGCCATTTTCTCTGCACTCACCTGCTCCTCTTAATCTTCTGCTTTTACACGCGCAGGTGAATTAGTTTGGCTTTGGCAGGTGAGAGGCTGCAGCTCTTCTCTCTTCTTTGGCTCCTTGCTTGCTTGCAAAGGCCAAGTGAGGGCCACTAGTTCTGGAGCAGGGAGCAGCTGAGCACCCTTGTCGTATATAGAGGATCTTTGATTACAGCCTTTACACACTATAGGTCCTTCAAAACAGCAGATTAGTCCTCTAATATCCTCCTGAGAAACAAGTGTCCTGTGCAGTGGACATTTTTTGGTCTATTTCTTTGTCAGAGTGACAAATCTCAGGATAAATTAAAGCTGCAAGCAGCGTTGGTCGGGCCCGCGTATTTGGCAGGTGCTAGTCCTAAGTGTCCAAATACTTTTGTCAAGTTTTAGTCCCAAGTGTCCCAATACTTTTGTCTAGTGTACCTACCTTGTCTGCATAGTGTGGGCACGCTGGTGCTTCCTGCTTTTAAGCAGCCATCTTACAAAAAACAGCAGCGCAGCAGCATCAGCGCAGCGGTTCTTTGAAGGCTCATAAAATCAAAACCGGAGCAGTTATAAAAACGCGCTTCTGTAGTTTTAATCACAAGGGTTCAATCTCTCTCCTGTGTTAGTTTCAAGCCGAAACGACAAACGCGCTCAGAGGAGTTCGTTTTTGAAGGAAGGTGACGGGTTTTTACAAAAAACTTGTATTGAAGGGGGAATAGCAAACTTCCTGTTGATTTTTGCTGGGGGTTGTCAATTTATGAAATGTAGGTCTAAGTGAGACCTACGGAAAGGTTTTAGTTTCATGTCTCTCCGACCTTCCCAGTGGGAGTTACAGGCAGTTTTGTCATTTTTTTCCTTCCGAGGAGCAGTTTTTTCTCGGTTTTATTCAAAAATTGCTCTAGAGCTCAATTTAGAGATTTGGGGTTAGGTTTTTTTTGTAGATCGCAATGTTTGCCAGTCCTGATGTGTGCGTTCAGTTTGGTGAGTTTTGAAGCATGTTAAGGGGGTCAAATTAAAGCTCAAAAAGGCAAAAAAGTGACTGATTTTACTAAAATTTAGTGTTGAAGGGGGAATAGCAAACTTCCTGTAGATTTTTGCTGGGGGTTGTCAATTTATGAAATGTAGGTCTAAGTGAGACCTACGGAAAGGTTTTAGTTTCATGTCTCTCCGACCTTCCCAGTGGGAGTTACAGGCAGTTTTGTCATTTTTTTCTTCCGAGGAGCAGTTTTTTCTCGGTTTTATTCAAAAATTGCTCTAGAGCTCAATTTTGAGATTTGGGGTTAGGTTTTTTTTTGTAGATCGCAATGTTTGCCAGTCCTGATGTGTGCGTTCAGTTTGGTGAGTTTTGAAGCATGTTAAGGGGGTCAAATTAAAGCTCAAAAAGGCAAAAGTGACTGATTTTACTAAAATTTAGTGTTGAAGGGGGAATAGCAAACTTCCTGTAGATTTTTGGCCGAGGAAATAAATTGATAAAATTTAAGTCTAAGTGAGACCTACATAGAGGTTTTTGTTTCATGTCTCTACGACATTCGTACTGGGAGTTAGAAAAAGTTTACTTTGTAGGGGGCGCTAGAGCGCAATTTTGAGTTTTGGGGTTTGGTTTTTTTCACCAAAAAGTTTTGTTCGAGTTTATTTATGTGTGCGTCAAATTTGAAGCATGTTAAGGGGGTCAAAGTACAGCGCAAAGCTGCGGAACAATAATAAAGAATAATAATAAAACCTTACAAATTCAATAGGTCCTTATGTCCCATTGCATAAGGACTCCCTTTGGGAGTCCTTATACAATGGGCCATGCGGGCCCTAATAAAGAATAATAATAAAACCTTACAAATTCAATAGGTCCTTATGTCCCATTGCATAAGGACTCCCTTTGGGAGTCCTTATACAATGGGCCATGCGGGCCCTAATTAAAGC
This sequence comes from Nerophis lumbriciformis, assembly GCF_033978685.3. NCBI lineage: Eukaryota > Metazoa > Chordata > Actinopteri > Syngnathiformes > Syngnathidae > Nerophis > Nerophis lumbriciformis. Next base: position 6,012,174 of record NC_084574.2, on the reverse strand, counting down.
TGCAAGCAGCGTTGGTCGGGCCCGCGTATTTGGCAGGTGCTAGTCCTAAGTGTCCCAATACTTTTGTCAAGTTTTAGTCCCAAGTGTCCCAATACTTTTGTCTAGTGTACCTACCTTGTCTGCATTGTGTGGGCACGCTGGTGCTTCCTGCTTTTAAGCAGCCATCTTAAAAAAACAGCAGCGCAGCAGCATCAGCGCAGCGGTTCTTTGAAGGCTCATAAAATCAAAACCGGAGCAGTTATAAAAACTGTCAGGACTTGGTCTTTGGAGTTTGCTTTTCCGGGATGCAACGGAAAGTTGGCACGGTTGGTACATTTTTTTATTGAAACACTAGAACTAACTATAAATACAAAAAAAAAGGATCAAACAAAAAGCGCGCACAGTGGCGGAGAATAAACTATGAACAATTAAACAAAAACATTAACTGTGGCTTGATAAACAAAAACTTACTTGGCATGGAACCGGCATGAAAAAAGAGCAGCAAGGATCATAAGGGTGTGCAGAAGCATATATGGGGTGTGAGGTCGTCAGAAAGACAAACTGAAAAACACTGAACTTAAATACTATGGACATGATTAGTGAAAGCAGGTGCGTGACTCAAAACGTGAAACAGGTGCGTGACGTGACAGGTGAAAACTAATGGTTGCTATGGTGACCAGACAAGGGAGTGAAAAGACAGAAACTAAACAAAACATGACTTAAAACAAAACATGATAATACAGACATGACAAAAACGCGCTTCTGTAGTTTTAATCACAAGAGTTCAATCTCTCTCCTGTGTTTGTTTGAAGGCGAAACGACAAACGCGCTCAGAGGAGTTCGTTTTTGAAGGAAGGTGACCGGTTTTTACAAAAAATTTGTTTTGAAGGGGGAATAGCAAACTTCCTGTAGATTTTTGCTGGGGGTTGTCAATTTATGAAATGTAGGTCTAAGTGAGCCCTACATAGAGGTTTTTGTTTCATGTCTTCCCAGTGGGAGATACAGGCAGTTTTGTCAGTTTTTTCATCCGAGGAGCAGTTTTTTGTGCGTTTTATTAAAAAATTGCGCTAGAGCACAATTTTGAGATTTGGGGTCAGGTTTTTTCATTAGAATACAATTTTTGCCAGTCCTGATGTGTGCGTTCAGTTTGGTGAGTTTTGAAGCATGTTAAGGGGGTCAAATTACAGCTCAAAGAGGCAAAAGTGACTGTTTTTAGTACTTTTTTGCCTTGAAGAGGGAATTGCCAACTTCCTGATGATTTTAGCCCGAGAATGTACTATTATGAAATGTAGGTCTAAGTCAGACCTACATAGAGGTTTTTGTTTCATGTCACTCCGACCTTCCTAGTGGGAGTTACAGGCAGTCTAGTTTTTTTTTTCCTAGGGGGCGCTAGAGCGCAATTTTGAGTTTTGTGGTTCGGTTTTTTTTTTAAAAGGCAATTTTCGCAGGTCCTGATGTGTGGGTCAAATATGGTGAGTTTTGAAGCATGTTAAGTGGGTCAAATTACAGTTTAATGTGGCGGCGGAAGAATAAAGAATAAAACCTTACAAATTCAATAGGTCCTTATGTCCCATTGCATAAGGACTCCCTTTGGGAGTCCTTATGCAATGGGCCATGCGGGCCCTAATTAAAGCTGCAAGCAGCGTTGGTCGGGCCCGCGTATTTGGCAGGTGCTAGTCCTAAGTGTCCAGCGGTTCTTTGAAGGCTCATAAAATCAAAACCGGAGCAGTTATAAAAACGCGCTTCTGTAGTTTTAATCACAAGGGTTCAATCTCTCTCCTGTGTTAGTTTGAAGCCGAAAAGACAAACGCGCTCAGAGGAGATAGTTTTTGAAGGAAGGTGACCGGTTTTTACAAAAATGTTGTGTTGAAGGGGGAATAGCAAACTTCCTGTAGATTTTTGCTGGGGGTTGTCAATTTATGAAATGTAGGTCTAAGTGAGACCTACGGAAAGGTTTTAGTTTCATGTCTCTCCGACCTTCCCAGTGGGAGTTACAGGCAGTTTTGTCATTTTTTTCCTTCCGAGGAGCAGTTTTTTCTCGGTTTTATTCAAAAATTGCTCTAGAGCTCAATTTAGAGATTTGGGGTTAGGTTTTTTTTGTAGATCGCAATGTTTGCCAGTCCTGATGTGTGCGTTCAGTTTGGTGAGTTTTGAAGCATGTTAAGGGGGTCAAATTAAAGCTCAAAAAGGCAAAAGTGACTGATTGTATTTTTTGGGGGGTCTAAATCTTTGTCAGTTACAATTCTCGTCCTCTACAGTGGACACAAATATAAAGGATCTTTGTCTATAGCGTTTTTTTTGCAGTAGGTCCTTAAAAACGCAGATTAGTCCTTTCATATCCTCCTGAGAACCAAGCGTCCTGTGCAGTGGACATTTTTTGGGGGGTCTAGTTCTTTGTCAGAGTTACAATTCTCATCCTCTACAGTGGACACAAATATAGAGGATCTTTGTCTATAGCCTTTTTTTGCAGTAGGTCCTTAAAAATGCAGATTAGTCCTCTCATATCCTCCTGACACCCAAGTGTCCTGTGCAGTGGACATTTTTTGGGGGGTCTAGTTCTTTGTCAGAGTTTCAAATCTTGTCCTCTAGGGTGGACACAAATATAGAGGATCTTTGACTAAAGCGGCTTAGCACTATAGCCTTCGTTTGGTCCTTACAAAACAGCAGAGCGCTCCTGTCATCGAGAACATCTTTGCTTGGTGGTACATGCCACTACACACACACACACACACTCACACACACACACACACACACACACACACACACACACACACACACACACACACACACACACACACACACACACACACACACACACACAGCCACAGTACTTTGCACACATGGTGTCCCGACAACAGCAGCCTCTCATTAGCTACTTTGTGTGTGTGTGTGTGTGTGTGTGTGTGTGTGTGTTGTTACAACATGTGTAAGCGTTTGTTTGCACCCTCTCGACATGTTTGCGCTGCTGGATTAATAACATTTAATGGTTGCTGTTAAATGCGGCCGCCTCGGCGTCCCACAGCTCATGTTTTCCTGGCCTGGGTGGCTTTTTTTTTGTGTGTGTGTGTGTGTGTGTGTGTGTGTGTGTGTGTGTGTGTGTGTGTGTGTTCTGGTAATGCTTACTTAATGGGGACATCGCTCTGTTTACACAGTCACCTTTAGGCATACTTGCCAACCTTGAGACCTCCGATTTCGGGAGGTGGGGGGCGGGGGCGTGGTTGGGAGCGGGGTGTGGTTGGGGCCGTGGTTAAGAGGGGAGGAGTATATTTACAGCTAGGATTCACCAAGTCAAGTATTTCATATATATATATATATATATATATATATATATATATATATATATATATATATATATATATATATATATATATATATATATATATATATATATATAAAAGAAATACTTGAATTTCAGTGTTCATTTATTTACACATATACACACACAACACTCATCTACTCATTGTTGAGTTAAGGGTTGAATTGTCCATCCTTGTTCTATTTGTCAAGTGCTTTCATCAAATGCACTAGATGGCAGTATTGTCCTGTTTAAGAGTGTCACAACATTGCTGTTTACGGCAGACGAACTGCTTTACGGTAGACGAAAACGTGACAGTTGTTGTGTGTTGTTGCCGCGCTGGGAGGACGTTAATGAAACTGCCTAACAATAAACCCACATAAGAAACCAAGAACTCGCCCTCCATCATTCTACAGTTATAACGTGATTGGGCAGGCACCTGTTTATATTGTGTGCCTGAATTTCGGGAGAAAATTTGTCCCGGGAGGTTTTTGGGAGAGGCGCTGAATTTCGGGAGTCTCCCGGAAAATCCGGGAGGGTTGGCAAGTATGCCTTTAGGGGACCTCTGACGGTATGGGGACAAAAAAACAGGTCCCCTAAAGGGAAACCTTTTTAAATGATAGTCAGATACATTGTGAAGATGCCTAAGTGATTTTTAAGCTTTGGCCCATAAAACATGTTTACTGGTTAGTTTGAGTGTGAACTTTTAAAAAAAAAATTAAATTTAAATTTTTTTTTAAAAGTAGTCACGGACAAATTTGTGTGAATTATGCAAAATTATTGAAATGTGGTCCCCATGAACCATATTAACTGTTTTTCCCCAGGGTCCCCAGTAAGAATGATCAGCACATTACTTCATCAATCCAGAGATTTAAAGGGGAACATTACCACAATTTCAGAAGGGTTAAAACCATTAAAAATCAGTTCCCAGTGGCTTATTTTATTTTTCGAAGTTTTTTTCAAAATTTTACCCATCACGCAATATCCCTAAAAAAAAGCTTCAAAGTGCCTGATTTTAACCATCGTTATATACACACGTCCATTTTCCTGTGACGTCACATAGTGAAGCCAACACAAACAAACATGGCGGATAGAACAGCAAGCTATAGCGACATTAGCTCGGATTCAGACTCGGATTTCAGCGGCTTAAGCGATTCAACAGATTACGCATGTATTGAAACGGATGGTTGTAGTGTGGAGGCAGGTAGCGAAAACGAAATTGAAGAAGAAACTGAAGCTATTGAGACATATCGGTTTGAACCGTATGCAAGCGAAACCGACGAAAATGACACGGGAGAAAGCGAGGACGAATTCGGCGATCGCCTTCTAACCAACGATTGGTATGTGTTTGTTTGGCATTAAAGGAAACTAACAACTATGAACTAGGTTTACAGCATATGAAATACAACAACATGCACTTTGAGAGTGCAGACAGCCCAATTTTCATCAATTAATATATTCTGTAGACATACCCTCATCCGCGTTCTTTTCCTGAAAGCTGATCTGTCCAGTTTTGGAGTTGATGTCAGCAGGCCAGGGAAGCTACGGTCGATAGGGGGTTTAGCTCGCTCGTCTGCGGGAACAAACTGTCGCCATTGCTTGCCGTACTACCGAGGTCCTTTGTCCCTGAATTGCTCACACACTCCGGCAGATTCAATGGGGGTCTGGCGGCAGATTTCTTTGACTTTATCGTTGGAAATACATCTGCTTTGAGTGTCGCAGGATATCCACACATTCTTGCCATCTCTGTCGTAGCATAGCTTTCGTGGGTAAAGTGTGCGGGACAAACGTCCAATTTCTTGCCACTTTGGCATCTTTGGGCCACTGGTGCAACTTGAATCCGTCCCTGTTGGTGTTGTCACACCCTCCGACAACACACCGACGAGGCATGATGTCTCCAAGGTACGGAAAACAGTCAAAAAAACGGAAAATAACAGAGCTGATTTGACTCGGTGTTTGAGAAAATGACGGATTGCTTCCCGATGTGACGCCACGTTGTGACGTCATCGCTCCGAGAGCGAATATTAGAATGGCGTTTAATTCGCCAAAATTCACCCATTTAGAGTTCGGAAATCGGTTAAAAAAATATATGGTCTTTTTTCTGCAACATCAAGGTATATATTGACGCTTACATAGGTCTGGTGATAATGTTCCCCTTTAAAGACGTGTATGAGCTAACTGGGCAGTGGACATTTTTACACCATTTTTTTATGCCTCCACAACCTGTAGAAAGGGTGGTCCCTACAAGTCATGATCAAAAACTTGGTCCCCGTTCCATAATGATAACCAGTGTGTGTGTGTGTGTGTGTGTGTGTGTGTGTGCCAGGCACTTTAAAGGGACGTGTTATCGCAGGATGAGCAACACATGCATATTCACTGCAAAAAGTCAGTGTTCAAAAACAAGACAAAAATATATAAAAATGAGGGGTATTTTATTTGAAGTAAGCAAAATTATCTGCCAATAGAACAAGAAAATTTGGCTTGTCAAGACTTTCCAAAACAAGTAAAATTAGCTAACCTCAATAAACCCAAAAATACCTTAAAATAAGTATATTCTCACTAATAACAAGTGCACTTTAATTGGTAGAAAAAAAAGAGACTTTTGATCAATATGTTGAAAAATATTCTTAAATGAAGTAAATGCTAGTGCCATTATCTTGACATAATGATATGCGCTCGGCATTACATTTCTTGAAACCCCGAAACTTATACTAAAAACTAATTTATTGTTCTTAATGGAAAGGCAACAAGGCAAGCGCTTGTTACTCTCGGGGTCTCCTAGTCGCTCAGGCAAATCATATTGTCTAAAAATGCATTTTTCCATGGATAACATGACATCATCGCGCCAAGTGCGTGCTCTTTCAGTCAATTAGTGCGCATATATACAGCCCGGCCCCCGGCCAAATTTGTTTTATTGTAATTTTGAAGAAGTCATCTGAATGTGCCGTTTTAAGGAGGTATACTGCAAAAACACCAGTCAAAGATCCTCTATATGACAGGACTTATCTGCCGTTTTAAGGAGGTATACTGCAAAAACACCAGTCAAAGATCCTCTATAGTCTGCTGTTTTAGGGACCTATAGTGCAAAATTGCAGAGATCCTCTATATGACAGGACTTATCTGCCGTTTTAAGGAGGTACTGCAAAATCACTAGTCAAAGATCCTCTATAGTCTGCTGTTTTAGGGACCTATAGTGCAAAATTGCAGAGATTCTCTATATGACAGGACTTATCTGCTGTTTTAAGGAGGTACTGCAAAATCACTAGTCAAAGATCTTCTATAGTCTGCTGTTTTAGGGACCTATAGTGCAAAATTGCAGAGATCATCTATATGACAGGAATTATCTGCCGTTTTAAGGAGGTACTGCAAAATCACTAGTCAAAGATCCTCTATATGACATGACTTATCTGCCGCTTGTTACTCTCGGGGTCTCCTAGCCGCTCAGGCAAATCATATTGTCTAAAAATGCAATTTTTCCATCGATAACATGACATCATCGCGCCAAGTGCGTGCTCTTTCATTCAATTAGTGTGCATATATACAGCCCGGCCCCCGGCCAATTTTTTTTTATTGTAATTTTGAAGAATTCATCTGAATGTGCCGTTTTAAGGAGGTATACTGCAAAAACACCAGTCAAAGATCCTCTATAGTCTGCTGTTTTAGGGACCTATAGTGCAAAATTGCAGAGATCCTCTATATGACAGGACTTATCTGCCGTTTTAAGGAGGTACTGCAAAATCACCAGTCAAAGATCCTCTATAGTCTGCTGTTTTAGGGACATATAGTGCAAAATTGCAGAGATCCTCTATATGACAGGACTTATCTGCCGTTTTAAGGAGGTACTGCAAAATCACCAGTCAAAGATCCTTTATAGTCTGCTGTTTTAGGGACATATAGTGCAAAATTGCAGAGATCCTCTATATCAGTGGTTCTCAACCTTTTTTCAGTGATGTACCCTCTGTGAATTTTTTTTAATTCAAGTACCCCCTAATCAGAGCAAAGCATTTTTGGTTGAAAAAATAGATAAAGAAGTAAAATACAGCACTATGTCATCAGTTTCTGATTTATTAAATTGTATAACAGTGCAAAATATTGCTCATTTGTAGTGGTCTTTCTTGAATTATTTGGAAAAAAGATAGGTTTCTATTTATATTTATAAAGGATTTTTGAATTGTTGCTATTTTTAGAATATTTAAAAAAAATCTCATGTACCCATTGGCATACCTTCAAGTACCCCCAGGGGTACGCGTACCCCCATTTGAGAACCACTGCTCTATGTGACAGGACTTATCTGCCGTTTTAAGGAGGTATACTGCAAAAACACCGGCCAAAGATCCTCTATATGACAGGACTTATCTGCCGCTTGTTACTCTCGGGGTCTCCTAGCCGCTCAGGCAAATCATATTGTCTAAAAATGCATTTTTCCATGGATAACATGACATCATCGCGCCAAGTGCGTGCTCTTTCAGTCAATTAGTGCGCATATATACAGCCCGGCCCCCGGCCAAAATAAGTTTTAATTGTAATTTTGAAGAATTTATCTGAATGTGCATGAACTATTTCTGTTCAAAATTGTTAGAAATGTCACATTTTTAAATATTAACTGTCAGTTTACTGTACTGTGCCAACTGTACTACTATATGAATACGTGTTTTCTATTGTTTCATTGAAAATAAAACAGCAAAGTTTTACTTATGAGACACAATTTTTTCGAAGTCATGATTTTTTTTTTTCATGCTTGAAGTAAGAAATGATGACTTTAAAAAAGTAGTTTTATACTTGTGAGTGTTGATGACACAGCTTTGCAACAGTTGATATTCTAGTTTCAAGCATGTTTTACTCAATATAGGTCATCAAATCTCAGCAACAAGCTGTAATATCTTACTGAGATCATTTAGGAGCAAAACACTTAAAACAAGTAAAACACTCTAACATAAAATCTGCTTAGTGAGAAGAATGATCTTATCAGACAGAAAATAAGCAAATATCACCCTTATTTGAGATATTTCATCTTACTTAGATTTCACTTTCTGCAGTGTACAAAGTAAACAAAAACAGAATGCTGGACGACAGCAAAGACTTACTGTGGAGCAAAGACGGCGTCCACAAAGTAAATCCGAACATGACATGACAATCAACAATGTCCCCCCACAAAGAAGGATAAAAACAACTGAAATATTCTTGATTGCTAAAACAAAGTAGATGCGGGAAATATCGCTCAAAGGAAGACATGAAACTGCTCCGGGAAAATACCAAAAAAAGAGAAAAAGCCACCAAATTAGGAGCGCAAGACAAGAACTACACTGCAAAAAGTCAGTGTTTGAAAACAAGAAGAAAAAAATACAAAAATGAAGGGTATTTTACTTGAATTAAGCAAAATTATCTGCCAATAGTACAAGAAAATTCAGCTTGTCAAGACTTTCCAAAACAAGTAAAATGAGCTAACCTCAATGAACCCAAAAATACCTTAAAATAAGTATATTCTCACTAATAACAAGTGCACTTTTCTTGGTAGAAAAAAAAAAGAGACCTTTTTGCTCAATATGTTGAAAAATATTCTTAAATAAAGAAAATGCTAGTGCCATTATATGTGCTCGGCATCATGATTTTATTTTCATGCTTGAAGTAAGAAATGATGACTTTAAAAAAGTAGTTTTATACTTGTGAGTGTTGATGACACAGCTTTGCAACAGTTGATATTCTAGTTTCAAGCATGTTTTACTCAATATAGCTCATCAAATCTCAGCAACAAGCTGTAATATCTTACTGAGATCATTTAGGACCAAAACACTTAAAACAAGTAAAACACTCTAACATAAAATCTGCTTAGTGAGAAGAATGATCTTATCAGACAGAAAATAAGCAAATATCACCCTTATTTGACATATTTCATCTTACTTAGATTTCACTTTTTGCAGTGCATTGCCAATTAAGCCCCCAAATGATGCAATTAGCCGCGTGTGACGGGCCATCAATGGGTGGGGGGGGGAGGTTGTGTCATGCAGTGCGTGACCTCTCGTGACAGTTTTTGTGTGAAAGGAGCGACGCGCTTTGAGAAGAACATCGGGACAAAAGTGAAGAATCTTGTTGGCCTAAATGGGAAATTTAGTTTGGGAAGTATTTTCGCTTGTTGATGTTAACTAACACACACACACACACACACACACACACACACACACACACACACACACACACACACACACACACACACACACACACACTGCGTTGTTGATGTTTTGTCAGCAAATGGCCTGACCTGCCTCTTCCATTGTCGGGAAACACTCAGCCAGCCGTAAGTGGATGGCGAGCGCGTCTCCTCCATTGATGCGAGCGACGCTGACTGCTGTTTAATATTTCATGCCATTTAATCTATTTGATATGTTTTCCCCCAAAACACAACAAGTACCAAAAAAAGGCAGATTTTGTTTTCTTTTGTCGGGTTTGTAAAGGCGAGGCGAGAAAAAAAAAAAGATGGGGCCGAGAGGCGAGCATGAGCATTTCTTCGGGAGGTCCTTAAGCAGATAAGTCCTGTCATATAGAGGATCTCTGCAATTTTGCACTATAGGTCCCTAAAACAGCAGACTATAGAGGATCTTTGACTAGTGATTTTGCAGTATACCTCCTTAAAACGGCAGATAAGTCCTGTCATATAGAGGATCTCTGCAACTTTGCACTATAGGTCCCTAAAACAGCAGACTATAGAGGATCTTTGACTGGTGTTTTTGCAGTATACCTCCTTAAAACGGCAGATAAGTCCTGTCATATAGAGGATCTTTGGCTGGTGTTTTTGCAGTATACCTCCTTAAAACAGCACATTCAGATGAATTCTTCAAAATTACAATAAAAACAATTTTGTCCGGGGGCCGGGCTGTATATATGTGCACTAATTGACGGAAAGAGCACGCACTTGGTGCGATGATGTCATGTTATCCATGGAAAAATGCATTTTTAGACAATATGATTTGCCTGAGCGGCTAGGAGACCCCTTGTTGCCTTTCTATTAAGAACAATAAATTAGTTTTTAGTATAAGTTTGCTGGTTTCAAGAAATGTAATGCTGAGCGCATATCATTATGTCAAGATAATGGCACTAGCATTTACTTCATTTAAGAATATTTTTCCACATATTGAGCAAAAAGGTCTCTTTTTTTTCTACCAAGAAAAGTGCACTTGTTATTAGTGAGAATATACTTATTTTAAGGTATTTTTGGGTTCATTGAGGTTAGCTAATTTTACTTGTTTTGAAAAGTCTTGACACGCCGATAATTTTGCTTAGTTCAAATAAAATACCCCTAATTTTTCTTTCTTGTTTTTGAACACTGACTTTTTGCAGTGAAGTTCCTCTGGTTCTCAAGTGTGTTGAATTGAATTATATTTATATAGCGCTTTTCTCTAGTGACTCAAAGCGCTTTTACATAGTGAAACCCAATATTTAAGTTACATTTAAAGCAGTATGGGTGGCACTGGGTAAAGTGTCTTGCCCAAGGACACAACAGCAGCATACTTGCCAACCCTCCCGGATTTTGCGGGAGACTCCCGAAATTCAGCGCCTCTCCCGAAAACCTCCCAGGACAAATTTTCTCCCGAAAATCTCCCGAAATTCAGGCGGAGTTGGAGGCCACGCCCCCTCCAGCTCCATGCGGACCTGAGTGACGTGTTGACAGCCTGTTCACACGTCCGCTTTCCCACAATATAAACAGCTAATGATCGAGGCCGTAAAGCAGTTCGTCTGCCGTAAACAGCAATGTTGTGACACTTTTAAACAGGACAATACTGCCATCTACTGTACATGCATATGTGACCCACCCATAATGTGTCACATTTTTGTGTTGATTTATTTATTTTATTTTGTGGTTTGAATTCGTTTTTGGAGCTGTCATTCCACATTTATCAGTATTCACATTGGTCAGTAGGGGGCAGTAGGGTGTTTCTTCCCAATTGAATGCTATCACCTGCAGACCGGAAGTGTCTTGTCATTCTGATGAGCGCGACCAGTCTGTGAACAATTGAAACGTCCTGTGTGCTTTTTCCTCCTGTATAACAGGCTAGTTTTGGTGAATCAACTCACTGAATAATATCCATGTGATCTTTATAAGTTTAAGTACACATTCTGATGGTGGAGCCTAACTCTAAAGTGTTTGTGAGTTGTAGTTTGTATTTGTGAATGAATCCAGTGCACAGTTGCAGTAATCACTACAAAAAGGCGACGTGAGTGCGCAATGTTTATATAGGAACTTCTGATCCTAATTCAGACTCCCAAATTAGAGCTCCCGCTTTCTTATTGATTTTATAATGTATATTTGTATGATGTGTGTGTTCTGAAATAGTGACAGAGAATAGAACAAGGATGGACAATTCAACCCTTAACTCAACAATGAGTAGATGAGTGTTATGTGTGTGTATATGTGTAAATAAATGAACACTGAAATTCAAGTATTTCTTTTATGTATATATATATATTAGAGATGCGCGGTTTGCGGGCACAACCGCGGAGTCCGCGGATTATCCGCGGATCGGGCGGATGAAATTAAAAAAAATTAGATTTTATCCGCGGGTCGGGTCGGGTCGGGTGGTTGAAATTTAAAAAAATTAGATTTTAACAGGGGTCACTCCGCGCGCAGTGCGCTCACGAAAGGGGTGGGGCTCACCCTGGTTGATATAGACAGCAGCTAGGACGGTGGCCATGGAAGTTGGAACCCGCTAAGGAGTGTGTAACAACCCACCTGCCGAATCAATTAGCCCTGAAAATGGATGGCGCTGGAGCGTCGGGCCCATATACCCGGCCGTCGCCGGCAGCGAGACGCGCTTGGAGGTGCGCTCAGCGCGGCTCCCATATGATTGCGCACTGGTGTGCGTCTGGGTCGTGACAGCGTGGCACGCGAATGTCTGTGCTGCATTGGATCAGTCTCCTTTCTTTAAAAGGCAAAAGCTTTATAACCTCACTAATGCCTTGCATCGTCTATATTAGATATATAACAACGGGCGGGTGCGGGCGGATGGCGGGCGGATGCGGTTCTGATCAAATGTTACATCGGGTGGATTGCGGATGGTTGACGACTTTCTGATGCGGTTGCGGATGAAATAATTGCCTATCCGCGCATCTCTAATATATATATATATATATATATATATATATATATATATGTAATAAAGTATATATATATATATATATATATATATATATATATATATATATATATATATATATATATATATATAGCTAGAATTCACTGAAAGTCAAGTATTTCTTATATATATATATCTTAACCACGCCACCAACCACGCCCCCCGCCCCACCTCCCGAAATCGAAGGTCTCAAGGTTGGCAAGTATGCAACAGCAGTGACTAGGATGACGGAAGCGGGAATCGAACCTGGAACCCTCAAGTTGCTGGCACGGCCACTCTACCAACCGAGCTATTCCGCCCCACAATTGTGATAAAAAAATAAACAAGAAATAAGAAAAAAAACCTGTCGTCTAGCATTCTGTAAATGTGTTCAAAGAATAAGTTTTAGGAACTGACAGGTTCCATGAACCCTTCCGAAAGTCCCGCTTAGCTGGTAGGAACTAAAAAAAAAAAAGTTCCTGAAGAACTAAATCTACCTGGGTAGTTTTTGGTGGAAACACAGGGAAATGGGAAAGTTCCTGTGGTGGAAAAAAAGGACCAATGCATTTGGGTTTGTATATTTGCGGCTAAAAACCGGGGGTGGGGGCAAAGGTCATGCAGATTATAAGCGCTGACGTAGAGCTGCAGCGGAATGGGACTTTAAAGAAGCGCATGATGACATGGTGGGCTCCCAGAGATCAATGTCTAATAGGCTGAAGTCGCAGAGGCGATTAGAGGCGTCGACTCGGCCGTGTTGTAAATGCTGTCAGATCTGTTCAAGGAAGCCTAATACCTCTCAGGTTGAAAGCTGTAATAACATCAAGTGAAACTGGAGCTGCCGGGAAGTGCACAGGAGAGTCTGGGGTGTGGTGGTGGTGGGAGGCTGGGGGGGGGGGCAGGAAGTGGTTGAAAGTGGTTCAGTGTCAAGGTGTATGCGAGCATTGGAAGCGGGGAGGTTGCTGCTGGTATCTGCTGGGCCACCACATGCCTGTCACTGAGGGGGGGGCTCTAATTCATACAGCCTCATTAGAGGGAGGGGCCCCGGGAGGGCATACTGTTAGATATATGCAAACACACACATTGTCTCACTGTTTCTGGCACATACTTACACACACATTCTTGTATTTGTTACCTTCTCCAGACCTCCCTTTAGGACCACCCTTTCTGGATATATAAAGATTTGTATTTATAACATTAATAATATATACATACTATGCAAAATAGCTTGTTGTAAAAAATGAGTTGGAATTTCACAAGAAAAAGGTCACAATTTCACAAGAAAAACTTTGAGTTTTGTCAGTATACTTTAACCGACGCAGGTCAAAAATTTAACAAGAAAAACTGAACATTTATGCAATGTTATGATAAAAGTTGGAATTTTACTCTATAGTAGTCGCAGTTTTACAAGAGAAGCTTAACATTTTGGCAATTTTATGAAAAAGAGTCGTAATTTTACTTGACAAAAGTCTAAAATTTTATAAGAAAACTTTAAAATGTTGGCAATGTTATAATAACAGTCGGAATTTTACTTGGCAAAATTATGACAAAAGTCATAATTTTACTCCAAAATTGTTTTTCACTGTTTCACAAAAAATTGCCAATACTGTGACAAAAGTCTGAGTTTTACATGACAAACGTCACCATTTTGCATTAAAAAGTAATAATTTACCAAAAAAAAGTAATAATTTTACGAGAAAATATTGCAAAACTACAGAAACAGAAAGAATATGAGAAATTGTTCTCAAGAAAAAAGTCGACGCATTGTGAGAAAAAGACTGCTTTTAGTTAATTAGTTTTGTTTGTTTGTTTTTAATCTTCATTATTTACTTCAAGTTATTACAGTATGTCTCTATTTACATATTTATTTTATTATTTTATAAATTTTGGCCAAAGGGGGCGCATTTCAATTCCTTACACACACTTGTTATTTCATATGTTGACCAGGGGGGAGCACTTTTCAAACCGACACACAGTCAAATTGAAAGATTTAACCACCAGGGGTGCAAATGAGACATTCTCTATTGGATGCAATGTTCTTTTGTATTGGGACCATGATTTATGTCATCACTTGTTCCCACCTCCTCATATGGAAGCTATTTTTCCTTGTTGATGTCTCAAGAAGGGTTGAAATACAAGAACACACACACACGCACACAAACATTCTTGTATGTGTTACCTTCTCGAGACCTCCCTTTAGGACCACCCTTTCTAGATATATAAAGATTTGTATTTACAACATTAATAATATATACATACTATGCATATATAAAAAAGCTTGTTGTGAAAAATGAGTTGAAATTTCACAAGAAAAAGGTCACAATTTCACAAGAAAAACTTTGAGTTTTGTCAGTATTACAATAAAAGTCGTAACTTTAACCGACGCAGGTCAAAAATTGTACAAGAAAAACTGAACATTTATGCAATGTTATGATAAAAGTTGTAATTGTACTCTATAATAGTCGCAGTTTTACAAGAGAAGCTTAACATTTTGGCAATTTCATGAAAAGAGTCGTCATTTTACTCGACAAAAGTCACAAGTTTATGAGAAAACTTTAAAATGCTGGCAATGTTATAATAACAGTCGGAATTTTACTTGGGAAAATTATGACAAAAGTCATCATTTTACTCAAAAAAAAAAGTGTCACTGTTTTACAAGAACAACACAAAAAATTGCCAATACTGTCAGAAAGTAATTTAACAAAAAAGGAATAATTTTACAAGAAAATATTGCAATATTACAGAAACAGAAAGAATATGAGAAATTGTTCCCAATTTTATAAGAAAAAAGTCGACACATTGTGAGAAAAAGACTGCTTGTAGTTAATTAGTTCTTTTGTTTGTTTTTAATCTTCATTATGTACTTCAAGTTATTACAGTATGTCTATATTAACATATTTATTATTTTTTTTTAATTAATTTCGGCCAAAAGGGGCGCATTTCAATTTCTTACACACACTTGTTATTTCATATGTTGACCAGAGGGGGGAGCACTTTTAAAACCGACACATAATTTTTGTTTGACTGCTTTTAGATTGTTTTGTGTCATGTTTGTGCGTCCTCTCAATTGCTATTCTGAATGTTGCTGGGTCGGGTTTGGTTTTGGAATTGGAATTGCATTATCATGGTATTGTTGTACATTGTTTTGTTGGATTGATTTAAAGAAAAAAAAACAGACACACTGTCAATTTGAAAAATCCCTCCTTTTTGGGACCACCCTCATTTTGATAGATATCACCACCAGGGGTGCAAATGAGACATTCTCTATTAGATGCCATGCTTTTCCCTGATGATTTATGTCATCATTTGTTCACCAGCTCTCATATGGAAGGGACTTTTCCTTGTTGATGTCTCAAGAAGGGTAGAAATACAAGAACACACACACACACACACACACACACACACACACACACACACACGACACGACACGAGCACATGTTTGGGGAATAGAAAATTGCCTTTTCAGGAAGGCCCCGGCCAATTAAGGACCTGACCATATTGAATGTCAAGTGTTAATTTAGCCCCGCCCCCCCCCTCTGCCACCCACCATCTTTAACCCCTTACCTCCCCTGACCCCGCCCATTTCCCCAGCACCAGTGGGGGTCCCGGGCATGAGTTGATTGCCGCTCCGTATTACATGTCGCACAGGCACAAGTGGCAAATGCTGCTCCTCCCTCGTCCCCCTTTTTTAGCCCTCGGCAGAGGGGGGCCCCGCCGCGTCCCTCTAGGGAGGGCGGAGGAAGGATTAAGTGTACCGCGCAGTGATAAGGAGGAGAGTGTAAAGCAGGCCAAAGGGTTTGTTTGATCTCACAGGACTGGGCGGTGACTCTGATGGTCTTTTAATGGTCTTCACTCTCACTGACGTGATGTCGCCCGCACTCATAGAAGACGGGGTACGTTTGGTACGCAACAACCACCAAGTCATAACAGACGGGGTACGTTTGGTACGAGACAACCATTAAGTCATAAAAGATGGGGTACGTTTGGTACGCGACAATCATTAAGTCATAAAAGACAAGATACGTTTACTCCTCAGCCTTCCCGGTAAGGTCTATTCAGGTGTACTGGAGAGGAGGCTACGCCGGATAGTCGAACCTCGGATTCAGGAGGAACAGTGTGGTTTTCGTCCTGGTCGTGGAACTGTGGACCAGCTCTATACTCTCCGCAGGGTCCTTGAGGGTGCATGGGAGTTTGCCCAACCAGTCTACATGTGTTTTGTGGACTTGGAGAAGGCATTCGACCGTGTCCCTCGGGAAGTCTTGTGGGGAGTGCTCAGAGAGTACGGGGTATCGGACTGTCTGATTGTGGCAGTCCGCTCCCTGTATGATCAGTGCCAGAGCTTGGTCCGCTTTGCCGGCAGTAAGTCGGACACGTTTCCAGTGAGGGTTGGACTCCGCCAAGGCTGCCCTTTGTCACCGATTCTGTTCATAACTTTTATGGACAGAATTTCTAGGCGCAGTCAATGCGTTGAGGGGATCTGGTTTGGTGGCTGCAGGATTAGGTCTCTGCTTTTTGCAGATGATGTGGTCCTGATGGCTTCATCTGGCCAGGATCTTCAGCTCTCACTGGATCGGTTCGCAGCTGAGTGTGAAGCGACTGGGATGAGAATCAGCACCTCCAAGTCCGAGTCCATGGTTCTCGCCCGGAAAAGGGTGGAGTGCCATCTCCGGGTTGGGGAGGAGATCTTGCCCCAAGTGGAGGAGTTCAAGTACCTCGGAGTCTTGTTCACGAGTGAGGGAAGAGTGGATCGTGAGATCGACAGGCGGATCGGTGCGGCGTCTTCAGTAATGCGGACGCTGTATCGATCCGTTGTGGTGAAGAAGGAGCTGAGCCGGAAGGCAAAGCTCTCAATTTACCGGTCGATCTACGTTCCCATCCTCACCTATGGTCATGAGCTTTGGGTCATGACCGAAAGGACAAGATCACGGGTACAAGCGGCCGAAATGAGTTTCCTCCGCCGAGTGGCGGGGCTCTCCCTTAGAGATAGGGTGAGAAGCTCTGTCATTCGGGAGGAGCTCAAAGTAAAGCCGCTGCTCCTTCACATGGAGAGGAGCCAGATGAGGTGGTTCGGGCATCTGGTTAGGATGCCACCCGAACGCCTCCCTAGGAAGGTGTTTAGGGCACGTCCGACCGGCAGTAGGCCGCGGGGAAGACCCAGGACACGTTGGGAAGACTATGTCTCTCGGCTGGCCTGGGAACGCCTCGGGGTCCCACAGGAAGAGCTGGACGAAGTGGCTGGGGAGAGGGAAGTCTGGGCTTCCCTGCTTAGGCTGCTGCCCCCGCGACCCGACCTCGAATAAGCGGAAGAAGATGGATGGATGGATGGACGTTTGGTACGAGACAACCATTAAGTCATAAAAGACGGGGTACGTTTGGTACATGACAACCACCAAGTCATAAAAGACAAGGTACGTTTGGTACATGACAACCATTAAGTCATAAAAAACACACGACTACCCTTCAAATCACCCAAAACGAGACCGTTTCCGACGTGCTGATTCGTGCAAATTAGGGGTAAGCTTGATTTTTTATTTTTTTTTACGACGACGCCACCGTCTAAAATGTGGACGGTCCTGAGCAGGCGTGTTTGTGCGTTGCGTTGATGGTAAATGGCCACCTCCTTACCTCCGTGATCTAATAGATATCCACTTAGTCTTAATGGGGTAGATTCCCTTTCTGCACGCCTGATGACTGCTACACACTTTAAAGGTAGAATTCCCAGCTTGTCTTTCTCCACGCCGCCCATCTCCTCCCTGGCCCCGTCCTTACGTGGCCAACGCCACAAATAAATATTAGCGCCTGGCTCGTACTCTGACAAAAAAACCAAAAAAAACGGATTGTTTTGCGTGGGCAGTCTGTTCACGTTACATTTATGTGTTACGGTGATAGCGATGTGGTCAAATTGAATTGCAAGTGTGAGTATTGATCGTTTCCCCCCTTGTGTGTCATTAGAGCCGGCTGCCGCTCGCCATGAAACACCTGCACACACATTGACTAGTAATAATGACGTGTCGGAATGAGGCGACAGTACAAAATCCCACATTTGTAACATGTTACTTGGGCTAAGTCTGGCTTTTGACGTCGAGAATCGTGCATTATTTATTAATAATAATCTGCAGAGACTCCTCCCACCCCCACCAAGGACTGTTCTCACTGCTGGACTCTAGAAAGAGGTTCCGCAGCCTACGTAGCAGAACCTCCAGGTTCTGTAACAGCTTGGCCGTAAGACTCTTGAACGCATCATAATAATCCCCTCAATTCCCCCCCAAAAATGGATTAACTGGCTGGAATATAAAGACAATATAACATACATCCATAAACCTGGATGCACATGCAAAACTGCAATATATTTATCTGAACACTAGGGGTGTAATACCATAAAGTCGTCAACCATCCGCCATCCACCCGATCTAACATTTGATTAGAACCGCACCCGCCCGTTGTTATATATCTAATATAGACGATGCAAGGCATTAGTGAGGTTATAAAGCTTTTGCCTGTTAAAGAAAGGAGACTGATCCAATGCAGCACAGACATTTGCGTGCCACGCTGTCACGACCCAGACGCACACCAGTGCGCAATCATATGGGAGCCGCGCTGAGCGCACCTCCAAGCGCGTCTCGCTGCCGGCGACGGCCGGGTATGGGCCCGACGCTCCAGCGCCATCCATTTTCAGGGCTAGTTGATTCGGCAGGTGGGTTGTTACACACTCCTTAGCGGGTTCCGACGTCCATGGCCACCGTCCTGCTGTCTATATCAACCAGGGTGAGCCCCACCCGTTTCGTTAGCGCACTGCGCGCGGAGTGACCCCTGTTACGCGCCCCCGGCAACAGGGGTGGCGGGCAGGTAAGCTGCGCGGGCGGAGCGCGCGGAGTGACCCCTGTTACGAGCCCCCGGCCACGGGGGTGGCGGGCAGGTAAGCTGCTTACCTGCTGCGCGTGACGCCGGCCGGGGCGAAGGCGGACGAGGCGGGGTGTCGGTGCGGTGGGCGCGGTGGTGACCCTGGACGTGCGTCGGGCCCTTCTCGCGGATCGCCTCAGCTACGGCTCCCGGTGGGGCCCTCTCGGGGGAAGGGGCCTCGGTCCCGGACCCCGGCGAGGCGTCCCTTCTCCGCTCCGTAAAAGTGTCCATCTCTTTTCTTTTTTTTCTTCTGTTGTGGCATATGCAGCAGGTGCCTGCTCGTTTTTCGTATGTGGGTAACAACATTTAACTATGTATATATATTTCCCAATTGGTTTAACTGCCACCCGTCTGAATCTATTTAAAATCTAATTTTTTTTTATTTCAACCGCCCGACCCGACCCGCGGATAAAATCTAATTTTTTTTAATTTCATCCGCCCGATCCGCGGATAATCCGCGGACTCCGCGGTTGTGCCCGCAAACCGCGCATCTCTAATACACGGACTGTCTGATTGTGGCGGTCCGCTCCCTGTACGATCAGTGCCAGAGCTTGGTCCGCATTGCCGGTAGTAAGTCGGACACGTTTCCAGTGAGGGTTGGACTCCGCCAAGGCTGCCCTTTGTCACCGATTCTGTTCATAACCTTTTATGGACAGAATTTCTAGGCGCAGTCAAGGCGTTGAGGGGATCCGGTTTGGTGGCTGCAGGATTAGGTCTCTGCTTTTTGCAGATGATGTGGTCCTGATGGCTTCATCTGGCCAGGATCTTCAGCTCTCGCTGGATCGGTTCGCAGCCGAGTGTGAAGCGACTGGGATGAGAATCAGCACCTCCAAGTCCGAGTCCATGGTTCTCGCCCGGAAAAGGGTGGAGTGCCATCTCCGGGTTGGGGAGGAGATCTTGCCCCAAGTGGAGGAGTTCAAGTACCTCGGAGTCTTGTTCACGAGTGAGGGAAGAGTGGATCGTGAGATCGACAGGCGGATCGGTGCGGCGTCTTCAGTAATGCGGACGCTGTATCGATCCGTTGTGGTGAAGAAGGAGCTGAGCCGGAAGGCAAAGCTCTGAATATACCGGTCGATCTACGTTCCCATCCTCACCTATGGTCATGAGCTTTGGGTTATGACCGAAAGGGTACAAGCGGCCCAAATGAGTTTCCTCCGCCGGGTGGCGGGGCTCTCCCTTAGAGATAGGGTGAGAAGCTCTGCCATCCGGGGGGAGCTCAAAGTAAAGCCGCTGCTCCTCCACATTGAGAGGAGCCAGATGAGGTGGTTCGGGCATCTGGTCAGGATGCCACCCGAACGCCTCCCTAGGGAGGTGTTTAGGGCACGTCCGACCGGTAGGAGGCCGCGGGGAAGACCCAGGACACGTTGGGAAGACTATGTCTCCCGGCTGGCCTGGGAACGCCTCGGGGTCCCACAGGAAGAGCTGGACGAAGTGGCTGGGGAGAGGGAAGTCTGGGCTTCCCTGCTTAGGCTGCTGCCCCCGCGACCCGACCTCGGATAAGCGGAAGAAGAAGATGGATAGGGGTGTAACGGTACGTTGGGGGCGTGGTTAAGATATATATATGTATAAGAAATACTTGACTTTCAGTGAATTCTAGCTATATATATATATATATATATATATATATATATATATATATATATATATATATATATATATATATATATATATATATATATATATATATATATATATATATATATGTATATACATAAACAAATTAAATACTTGAATTTCAGTGTTCATTTATTTACACATATACACACACATAACACTCATCTCCTCATTGTTGAGTTAAGGGTTGAATTGTCCATCCTTGTTCTATTCTCTGTCACTATTTCAGAACACACACATTATACAAATATACATTATAAAATCAATAAGAAAACGGGAGCTCTAATTTGGGAGTCTGAATTAGGATCAGAAGTTCCTATATAAACATTGTGCACTCACGTCGCCTTTTTGTATTGATTACTGCAGCTGTGCACTGGATTCATTCACAAATACAAACTACAACTCACAAACACTTTAGAGTTAGGCTCGACCATCAGAATGTGCACTTAAACTTATAAAGATCACATGGATATTATTCAGTGAGTTGATTCACCAAAACTAACCTGTTATACAGGAGGAAAAAGCACACAGGACGTTTCAATTGTTCACAGACTGGTCGCGCTCATCAGAATGACAAGACACTTCCGGTCTGCAGGTGATAGCATTCAATTGGGAAGAAACACCCTACTGCCCCCTACTGACCAATGTAAATACTGATAAATGTGTAATGACAGCTCCAAAAATGAATTCAAACCACAAAATAAAATAAATAAATCAACACAAAAATGTGACACATTATGGGTGGGTCACATACAGTATGCATGGACAGTAGATGGCAGTATTGTCCTGTTTAAGAGTGTCACAACATTGCTGTTTACGGCAGACAAACTGCTTTACGGTAGACCAAAACTTGACTGCTGTTGTTGTGTGTTGTTACCGCGCTGGGAGGACGTTAATGAAACTGCCTAACAATAAACCCACATAAGAAACCAAGAACTCGCCCTCGATCATTAGCTGTTTATATTGTGAGAAAGCGGACGTGTGAACAGGCTGTCAACACGTCACTCAGGTCCGCCTGAATTTCGGGAGATTTTCGGGAGAAAATTTGTCCCGGGAGGTTTTCGGGAGAGGCGCTGAATTTCGGGAGTCTCCCGGAAAATCCGGGTATGATCAGTTTGAACATCAAATATGTTGTCTTTGTAGCATGTTTAACTGAATATGGGTTGAAAAGGATTTGCAAAACAGTATTCCGTTTATATTTACATCTAACACACTTTCCCAACTCATATGGAAACGGGGTTTGTCCACAATAACTAAACATTTGTAGCAAGAGTTACGCCGTGACTGCAAATCTTTTCAAAGAAATCGATGAAGCCATTTTTGCATAATGGTTTCTAACTTACAGTGAAAACAAGAACCTCCTTGGTGGAGGTAATTACAACTCCAGACGTGTTATGACAGCCTGGAGTTGTGCGCGGCGGATTTACGCGCACCGGGGGCCTCCTTAAATAAAGCCCCGTTTTCTCCGTTTGCATTGTTTCGCCCTACAATCTGTTATGTCAATAACGCGGCGCGAGTTCATAAAAGTCAAGGGGAAGTGTAATTCAGTCCCCCGACCATCAGCAGCAGCCTCCAAATAGTAGCCACCCATGGAGGCCTCCCGGCTTTAAGTGTGCCGTCTCTGGGTAGATAGTGATGTCTACAATGGGGGCTGGGGGGGTAGGCTCCAGTGGCCCCTGACAGCGTCTAATTGATCACCCTGACCCGCCGGCACAAAGGCAGCCCAGGGTGTGCGTGTGGAAGGATGCGATAGATAAAAAGAAAGCAGGGAGAAATTGTCAGAGCGAGTGGCTTAATCTCCGCGGAGCGCTCATTTCTGGGGCCGGATGATGAATACGGCGGCCCCGGCGGCTGACACAGATGGATAAGGCGGGCGGGCGGGATGATAGCGTTATAAATTAACACATTATGGGACCTTAACGCGGACTAGGGACCTCACGCCGACACGATCAACACGGAGATAGCGAGGGTTGCTGCTCAAGGGGCATCGATTTCCTCCAGTGCTGAATAAGCGCTTTTTCTTCGAAGCTATTGTCAACAGCCTCCTCAAAATCTGAATCCCACCTTTTTTTTTTTTTTCTGTCCAGCTGCTCCCTTTGGTTTCCCCCCCGAACACACAACATTGTTATGTCGCTGACTTCCAGACTGAAAGGGAAGCAATATGTGTGTGTGTGTGTGTGTGTGTGTAGCTGGGGATTGGTTTTTAATAACCGCACGCACAGTGGAGCTTATATCCCGAGCAGTCTGCACATCGTAGGGCCACACACAATGACAAGGTCCCACTCGGTTCGCTGCCTTTAAAACTACAGCCAAAAACAGTACAGTTCACTTGAGTACGGATAAAAGGGGTACCAAAAGGTCCCATCCATAGTCAGAGGTGGGTAGTAACGCGCTACATTTACTCCGTTACATCTACTTGAGTAACTTTTGGGATAAATTGTACTTCTAAGAGTAGTTTTAATGCAACATACTTTTACTTTTACTTGAGTATATTTATAGAGAAGGAACGCTACTTTTACTCCGCTACTTTTAGTACTTTTAGCTTAATTTTTATCGATCTGTTAATGCACGCTTTGTTTGTTTTGGTCTGTCAGACAGACCTTCAAAGTGCCTGCCTTACTGGTGACGTTTCACTTCGTTCCACCAATCAGATGCAGTCACTGGTGACGTTGGACCAATCAAACAGAGCCAGGCGGTCACATGACCTGACTTAAACAAGTTGAAAAACTTATTGGGGTGTTACCATTTAGTGGTCAATTGTACGGAATATGTACTGTACTGTGCAATCTACTAATAAAAGTTCCAATCAATCAATCAAAAGTGTGAAGGAAAAAAGATACTTTTTTTATTTCAACCGTACATCCCGTCAAAAGCCTAAAGACTGACTGCACAGTTCCTGTCTTCACAATAAAAGTGCCGCTCCATCGCGCCTGCGCTTTCAAAACAAGAGTCTCCGAAAGCAAACAAGCTAGCAAGCTAAGGAGTTTGACGCCAATATATTTCTTGTAAAGTGTATAAAAACGAATATGGAAGCTGGACAAATAAGATGCCAAAAACCCACCACTTTCATGTGGTATCAGACAGAAAGGAGGAACTTTTCTTCTCCTCCATTTGAAAACGTGGACGTTATCATCACTACTGTCTGATTACAATCAATGCAAGTCATCAGAATCAGGTAATACACCAACTTATATTCTAGTCTTCGTGAAAGAAAGGAATCTATATGTTAAACATGCATGTATATTCATTAAAACACCTTTAACATGTAAACAAAAACAGCAAAATAAATACATATACATTATATACTGTATATATCAATGTATATGTATGTATATATATATATGTCCCACGAGTCCCGCCGCTGGCCGCACAAGTCTCGGGATGCCCAAAATGTCCAAAACGCACCCAGCAAAGTCCCACGGGAAGTGGGGGAGAAAAGTGAGAAAAGTCGGCAAAAGTCCCCAAAAATGTTTAAAATACCTACCCAGGTTCGAGTCCCACAAGTCCCGCCGCCGGCCGCGCAAGTCCCGGGATGCTCAAAATGTCCATAACACACCCAGTTCCACGGGGTGGGGGGATAAAAGTTGGAAAAGTCGGGAGGACAACAGGGTGACAAGAACTAAATCATCCAGACTAGAGATAAATTGTATTATTATGTTTATCTTACCTAAAAATAAATATATTTATTAATTAAAAAAATAATACAAAAAATACATTTTTACTATATTTTGCTAAAAACATCAAAATTAATTGTATTTGTATTTGTATTTTTTCTGACTCCTTATTACATAAAGACATAGAATTATACATTAAAGTAAACATATTTGAAATAATTAATTTTAAATGATCCTAATTCATTTAAAATTACCATATTTAATTATTGCCTGTTTATCAACAACTTTAGCATTTTATTCATTACATTTTGAAGCTCTCAGAAGCCAAGTTATGTTATATTCCTTAAGATTTATTTATGCAAGTTTGAAGTATCAATTATCTAAACACAGTTTTGTTTGCATATTTTCAGGATGTAGATATATATATATATATAACTTTTTTTTTTTCTGTGGTTTATCCGTTATACGGTGCTCAATACCGGGGTAGAACGGAATATACGTTAGATCAGGAAATTAAAAAAAAACAGAGGCTATTTCATCCCTACAAGCCTGTTTCGCAGGTTTCACTGCTCTTCAGGGGATTTACCCTGAAGAGATGATATAGCCTCTGTGTTTTTTCCTGACCTAATCACAAATCAAGCCATTTTTATAATTAAATAAAATAAACATGTTATTTTTTATTGCGAATAAATTATGTTAATTTTTAACATTTATTTAATATAAAAAATACATGCAAAAATATAAATATTTGGTGTTTTAAACCCCAAAATGCGGCGAAATTTATTTTTGTGAAATCACAAATAAAACAATTTTATAAATAAATACATGTACTATATTATTTTTAAATGTGAATAAAATATGTTACATTAAAAAAAATAATAATTGAAAAATACACGCAAAAATATAAATATTTGGTGTTTGAAACACCAAAGTGTGGCAAAATGTAATTTTGGGAAATCACAAATAAATAATTTTAATAAATAAATTGATTTAGAAAAATATTATTTTTAAATGCGAATAAATTACTCTTTTTTTTAATACAAAAAATACATGCAAAAATAGAAATATTATATAGAATATGATGAAATATTGTACACATATATGAAATAAAAATTTAAACATGCTGAATGCATTTAAAATGACACTAAAATGTATTGAAATATATATAAATACATATAATGTAACTATACAGTTTATCGTATATAAATATGGAACACGCACGTTTTCTTGTGTAAAAAAAAAAGTATATATATATATATATATATATATATATATGTATATGTATGTGTGGGAAAAAAATCACAAGACTATTTCATCTCTACAGGCCTGTTTCATGAGGGGGGGTACCCTCAATCATCAGGAGATTTTAATGGGAGCATTCGCATACCATGGTTTATATAGGGCACAGAGTGGGTGGGTACAGGCTGGCCTAGGGGCGTGGTGATTGGCTCATGTGTTACCTAGGAGGTGTTTCCGTCTATGGCGGCATGTTGTTACAATTTCGCTGCGCTTGTTGAGGGATGACAGGTCTGGACGGTAAATAATAAACAGTTTCTCTTTCAAGCATAGGTTGCATCTTTTATTACCACTATTGTAAGGTGTGCTGGATGCAAGAATTTGCCATGTTATTGAATATTCAACATTATTGTCTTTGAGGTCCCAAATGTGTTTGCTGAGTTCTGTGGTATTTTGCAGGTTTTTGTTCCTGATAGAAGCCTTGTGATTGTTCCATCTGGTTTTGAATTCTCCCTCGGTTAATCCTACATATGTGTCGGATGTGTTAATGTCCTTGCGTATTACCTTAGATTGGTAGACAACTGATGTTTGTAAGCACCCCCCGTTGAGAGGGCAATCAGGTTTCTTTCGACAGTTACATCCTTTGTTGGTTTTGGAGTCGCTCTGTCTGGGGGCCGACGGCTCATTTGCAATTGTTTTGTTGTGGTTTGAGATGATTTGTCGTATATTGTTCATGCAGCTGTAGCTCAATTTAATGTTGTTCTTGTTGAATACTTTTCTTGGGGTGTTGTCTTTGGGAAAGTGTTTGTCAATCAGATTGAGGAATTTGTGTCCAATGTTCGTTGAGACGTTTTTGCTGTATGGGGGGTTGTACCAGATGATGTCGTTTCGTTTTCTGTTCTTTTTTTGGCTGGTTTCCTGGCGTGGGTTCATAGGTGAGGGTGAAATTGTATCCGCTTTCATCAAGGGCTTTTTGGTACGGGGGGGTTGCTTGGTCAAATTCAGCTTTGCTAGATGACAGCATCGATAGCCTTTTATTGATTCCGGTAGGTATTCTTTTCGTGGTGGTGGGTGGGTGGTTGCTGTCATGGTGCACGTATTGGAGTGTTGTGTTGGGTTTCGTGAATGGTTGGTAGCTGTTATTTCTCAGGTTGAAAGTGACGTCAAGGAAGTTGACGGTTTGCTTGTTGGCTTCAATCGTGATCCGTAGGCCGTTCTCTTTGAAAATTTGGCATATGCGCTTCTTGGTATTCTCGCTGCTCCTTGGCGAGGCGCGATGTATGTATGTATGAAATACTTGACTTGGTAAATTCTAGCTGTCAATATACTCCTCCCCTCTTAACCACGCCCCCAACCACGCCCCACCCCACCCCTGACCATGCCCCCCACCTCCCGAAATCGGAGGTCTCAAGGTTGGCAAGTATGGTTTTGACCTCTGCCGAAATCCTGAGCCCGACTATCCGAACCCCTAGGGTTCCATCGAACCCAGGTTAAGAACCACTGCTTTAGGTGGACAAAGAGTCACACCCCTATGGTACAGAGCAGAGTGCAATGATTAGTCATTTCACATCTGGCAACACTGGGAAACTTCTGCGGTTTACTTAAAATCGCCGCACTCAAAAAGGAAACAGGTGTTCCAGGTAACCACCTACTCAGGGGTATGACACCCGTCGTAAATAAGAAACCTGCCATGTCGTACTGGGATGGAACATTTCTTAGCGTCTCCTCCATTATCAGCCATCGCTCACATGCTGGACTGTGTCTGCTCACGGGGATTGCAATGAGCGAGAGAAAAAAGTGGGAGTAATGACACTGTCCCCCCCCCCCCCCCTTCTTTGAGCTCGCTGTGGTCCAGCCCAAACATTTACCATCTGGTGACCAAAGGCTGACCCTTTGCTCGTCTCTTACACGCACACACACTCGCTCGGACCACGTCCAAGTGATGAGTGAGTGACCCAACCCCCCCCCCCCCTTTTCCTCCCCTTCGCCGAGTGTCCGTCTCGGAGCCAGACACGCCGAAGCCCCGCCCCCCCAGTCCCGGGCTGCACATGATTGGTGGACGGAATGAAAGATTGATGCGCGGCTGATCAGTCCACGGCCGCTAATGAAACGCTCCATAAAGCGCCGATTCTGGCCTAATAGAAAAAGGAGCGTCGCTCGGCCCCAAAACAAACACGCTATCTGCTTGCTTCTTAATGACAAATTGCTGTTTGCTTTATTTTATCCCTCCCTTTTTTCTTTTTTTTTTTTTGCCTCGGCTTCACGCTTCATTTGGCGGCCGTCTTTGTGTGGTTTGGTTTGGGCTCGTGAAAAATGAGGGCAGGGGTGTGGGGTTCATGTCACAAATTGCTTGTTTGAATGCCCTTTGGAGACATTTTAAACGGGACTTACCGTATTTTTCGGACTATAAGTCGCTCCGGAGTATAAGTTGCACCGGCCGAAAATGCGTAATAAAGAAGGAAAAAAACATAAATAAGTCGCACCTCAACGTAGATGTTATCGGAAGAGTTAGTGCTGCAAGGGATTCTGGGTATTTGTTCTGTTGTGTTTATGTTTTGTTACGGTGCGGATGTTCTCCCGAAATGTGTTTGTCATCCTTGTTTGGTGTGGGTTCACAGTGTGGCGCATATTTACCTACTCAGTGGCCTAGTGGTTAGAGTGTCTGCCCTGAGATCGGTAGGTTGTGAGTTCAAACCCCGGCCGAGTCATACCAAAGACTATAAAAATGGGACCCATTACCTCCCTGCTTGGCACTCAGCATCAAGGGTTGGAATTGGGGGTTAAATCACCAAAATGATTCCCGGGCGCGGCCACCGCTGCTGCCCACTGCTCCCCTCACCTCCCAGGGGGTGATCAAGGGTGATGGGTCAAATGCAGAGAATAATCTCGCCACACCTAGTGTGTGTGTGACAATCATTGGTACTTTAACTTTAACTTTAACTTTATATTTGTAACAGTGTTAAAGTTGTTTATACGGCCACCCGAAGTGTGACCTGTATGGCGGGTGACCAAGTATGCCTTGCATAAACTTGGGAATGTGAAAAGCCGTAGATATTATGTGACTGGGGCGGCACGCAAAGGAAGTGCCTTTAAGGTTTATTGGCGCTCTGTACCTTGAACACAGCGGCGTTTTAAAAAGTCATACATTTTACTTTTTGAAACCGATACCGATATTACATTTTAAAGCATTTATCGGCCGATAATATCGAACATACCTACTTCTCACTAAGCAGATTTTATGTTAGAGTGTTTTACTTGTTTTAAGTGTTTTGCTCCTAAATGATCTCAGTAAGATATTACAGCTTGTTGCTGGGATTTGATGACCTATATTGAGTAAAACATGCTTGAAACTATTTTTGTCCAAATGTCCAAAACACACCCAGCAATGGTGCACAGGAAGGCGGGGGAAAAAGAGGGGAAAAGGCGGCCAAAACGGTCAAAAGTCCCAATTGTGTCCAAAATACCTCCCCAGGTTCCAGTCCCGCGAGTCCCGCCGCCGGCCGCACGAGTCCCGGGATGCCCAAAATGTCCTAAACGCACCCAGCAAAGTCCCACGGGAAGTGGGGGAGAAAAGTGAGAAAAGTCGGCAAAAGTCCCCAAAAATGTTCAAAATACCTACCCACGTTCGAGTCCCACAAGTCCCGCCGCCGGCCGCGCAAGTCCCGGGATGCCCAAAATGTCCATAACACACCCAGCCGAGTCCCACGGGGAGGGGGGATAAAAGTTGGAAAAGTCGGCAAAAGTCACAAAAATGTTCAAAATACCTACCCAGGTTCGAGTCCCACATGGAGTGCCACAACCCGGGTGTGATTTTTGAACATTTTACCGACTTTTCTCACTTTTCTCCCCGCTTTCCCGTATATTTGTAACAGTGTTAAAGTTGTTTATACGGCCAACCTCAGTGGCTGTTGAATTGCATTCACTTGTGTGTGTCAAAAGCCGTAGATATTATGTGATTGGGCCGGCACGCCAAGGCAGTGCATTCAAGGTTTATTGGCGCTCTGTACTTCTCCCTACGTCCGTGTACACAGCGGCGTTTTAAAAAGTCATACATTTTACTTTTTGAAACAGATACCGATAATTTCCGATATTACACTTTAAAGCATTTATTGGCCGATAATATCGGCAGTCCGGTATTATCGGATATCTCAAATTTTTGGTGATTTAACCCCCAATTCCAACCCTTGATGCTGAGTGAGGGAGGTAATGGCTCCCATTTTTTTTATAGTCTTTGGTATGACTCGGCCGGGGTTTGAACTCACGACCTACCGATCTCAGGGCGGACACTCTAACCGCTAGGCCACTGAGTAGGTTGGAATTTGGTGGTGAAATCACCAACATGATGCCCGAGCGCGGCCACCGCTGCTGCTCACTGCTCCCCTCACCCCCCAGGGGGGTGGAACAAGGGGATGGGATGTGTGTGTGACTATCATCCATCCATTTTTTCTACCGCCTGTCCCTTTCGGGGGTCACTGAAGCCTATCTCAGCTGCATTCGGGCGGAAGGCGGGGTACACCCTGGACAAGTCGCCACCTCATCGCAGGGCCAACACAGATAGACAACATTCACACACTAGGGACCAATTTAGTGTTGCCAATCAACCTATCCCCAGGTGCATGTATTTGGAGGTGGGAGGAGCCTATCCTCAGGTGCATGTCTTTGGAGGTGGGAGGAGCCTATCCTCAAGTGCATGTCTTTGGAGGTGGGAGGAGCCTATCCTCAGGTGTATGTCTTTGGAGGTGGGAGGAGCCTATCCTCAAGTGCATGTCTTTGGAGGTGGGAGGAGCCTATCCTTAGGTGCATGTCTTTGGAGGTGGGAGGAGCCTATCCTCAAGTGCATGTCTTTGGAGGTGGGAGGAGCCTATCCTCAAGTGCATGTCTTTGGAGGTGGGAGGAGCCTATCCTTAGGTGCATGTCTTTGGAGGTGGGAGGAGCCTATCCTCAAGTGCATGTCTTTGGAGGTGGGAGGAGCCTATCCTCAGGTGCATGTCTTTGGAGGTGGGAGGAGCCTATCCTCAAGTGCATGTCTTTGGAGGTGGGAGGAGCCTATCTTCAAGTGCATGTGAAGTGTGAGGTGAAGTGAATTATATTTATATAGCGCTTTTCTCTAGTGACTCAAAGCACTTTACATTGTGAAACCCAATATCGAAGTTACATTTAAACCAGTGTGGGTGGCACTGGGAGCAGGTGGGTAAAGGGTCTTGCCCAAGGACACAACGGCAGTGACTAGGATGGCGGAAGCGGGGATCGAACCTGCAACCCTCAACCGAGCTATACCGCCCCAAATGTCTTTGGAGGTGGGAAGAGCCTATCCCCAGGTGCATGTCTTTGGAGGTGGGAGGGGCCGGAGTACCCGGAGGGAACCCACGCAGTCACTTGGAGAACATGCAAACTCCATACAGAAAGAGCCCGAGCCCGGGATTGAACTCAGGACCTTCGTATTGTGAGGCAGACGCACTAACCCCTCTTCCACCGTGCTGCCCTATCAGTGGTACTTTAACTTTAAGTTACACAAGCTACAAAGGTAACACAACGGAAAATAACATCAAATGAGTAATAGATAACACTTAATGAGCACATGTGATCGCACCATGCATTGTGCGCGCTAGACATCGAGCTAAAAGCTTTTTATTTTACTTTTATTTGTTGTTTTTTTTAAAGCCGGCTTTACAGAATATATTGTGTCTGAATGTTAAATAACAACAAGTGTAGGGAGGTCAGTGGCGGGAGCAGGAGTGACGCATGCATCACCGGGTTGTCACATTTCAACGTGAGTGTGTGTAAGTGTGTGTGTGTGTGTGTGTGGCTTCCTAAGACGACGGCAGTCAAACTCCATTCAGCGCTCCCAGTCCGTCACGTCGGGGGAACAAGGAGTGAGCGGAGAGCCGGCCTTAATGGCAACCGAGATTGTTGACGATACGCAGAAAAGAAAGCGAGGAGGGGGAGAGGAGCGCGGTGAGTGACAGCGCAGGCGGAGAGAAAGCAGAAGTAGGGACTCTCAGCATGAAGGAGGAGGCATGGAAGGCAGGGAGTGTGAGGCTGATGCTCAGTGACAAGTCACTTAGGAGCATTTCACTTCGCTTAAACTGTTGCCCGTCGCGAGACGTCGGGACAATTCCGCGCGACGCGTGCGTAGCGGCGGGGAGGAAGGAAGTGAGGCAAGGCGTGTGTGTGTGTGTGTGTGTGTGTGTGTAAATGTGTGTATTTTGCGGACTTGTGCAAAACCCAAGTGACAATATCTTTCAAATTCCCAATTAAATTCAAGGGGAGTTTGATTCAATTTGATGAAATTCCAATTGATAATGTTGGTGTATTCCACAATCAGGCCCGGGCAATTATTTTGACTCGACGGGGGCCACATTTAGAGAAAAAAATGTGTCTGGGGGCCGGTATATACACATATATAGTCGAGGTTTCTGTGGTTTATCCGTTATACGGTGCTCAATAGCGAGGTAGAACGGAATATACGTTAGGTCAGGAAATTAAAAAAAAACAGAGGCTATTTCATCCCTACAAGCCTGTTTCGCAGGTTTCACTGCTCTTCAGGGGATTTACCCTGAAGAGATGATATAGCCTCTGTGTTTTTTCCTGACCTAATCACAAATCAAGCCATTTTTATAATTAAATAACATGTTATTTTTTATTGCGAATAAATTATGTTATTTTTTAACATTTATTTAATATAAAAAAATACATGCAAAAATTGAAATATTTGGTGTTTTGAACCCCAAAATGCGGCGAAATTTATTTTTGTGAAATCACAAATAAAGCAATTTTATAAATAAATACATGTACTATATTATTTTTAAATGCGAATAAAATATGTTACATTAAACATTTTTATTTGTATTTTTTCTGACTCCTTATTACATCCAGCCATAGAATTATACATTAAAATAAACATATTTGAAATAATTAATTTCAAATGATCATAATTCATTTAAAATTACCATATTTAATTATTGCTTGTTTATCAACAACTTTAGCATTTTATTCATTACATTTTGAAGCTCTCAGAAGCCAAGTTATGTTATATTCCTTAAGATTTATTTATGCAAGTTTGAAGTATCAATTATCTAAACACAGTTTTGTTTGCATATTTTCAGGATGTATATATATATATATATATATATATATATATATATATATATATATATATATATATATATATATATATATATATATATATATATATATATATATATAACTTTATTTTTCTGTGGTTTATCCGTTATACGGTGCTCAATACTGGGCTAGAACGCAATATACATTAGGTCAGGAAATTTAAAAAAAACAGAGGCCATTTCATCCCTACAAGCCTGTTTCGCAGGTTTCACTGCTCTTCAGGGGATTTACCTTGAAGAGATGATATAGCCTCTGTGTTTTTTCCTGACCTAATCACAAATCAAGCCATTTTTATAATTAAATATATTGAACATGTTATTTTTTATTGTGAATAAATTATATTAATTTTAAACATTTATTTAATATACAAAATACATGCAAAAATATAAATATTTGGCGTTTTAAACCCCAAAATGCGGCAAAATTTATTTTTGTGAAATCACAAATAAAGCAATTTTATAAATAAATACATGTACTATATTATTTTTAAATGCGAATAAAATATGTTACATTAAAAAAAATAATTGAAAAATACATGCAAAAATATAAATATTTGGTGTTTGAAACCCCAAAGTGTGGCAAAATGTAATTTTGGGAAATCACAAATAAATCATTTTTATAAATAAATTAATCTAAAAAGATATTATTTTTAAATGCGAATAAATTATGTTACATTTTAACTGTTTTTTTTCTGTGGTTTATCCGTTATACGGTGCTCAATACCGGGGTAGAACGGGATATACGTTAGGTCAGGAAATTAAAAAAAAACAGAGGCTATTTCATCCCTACAAGCCTGTTTTGCAGGTTTCACTGCTCTTCAGGGAATTTACCCTGAAGAGATGATATAGCCTCTGTTTTTTTCTGACCTAATCAAGCCATTTTTATAATTAAATAAATTAAACATGTTATTTTTCATTGCGAATAAATTATGTTAATTTTTAACATTTAATATAAAAAATACATGCAAAAATAGAAATATTTGGTGTTTTAAACCACAAAATGCGGCGAAATTTATTTTTGTGAAATCAAAAATAAAGCAATTTTATAAATAAATACATGTACTATATTGTTTTTAAATGCGAATAAAATATGTTACATTAAAAAAAAAAAAAAAAAAAAAAATACAAGCAAAAATATAAATATTTGGTGTTTGAAACACCAAAGTGTGGCAAAATGTAATTTTGGGAAATCACAAATAAATCATTTTTATAAATAAATTAATTTAGAAAAATACTATTTTTAAATGCGAATAAATTACTTTTTTTTTTATACAAAAAATACATGCAAAAATAGAAATATTTGGTGTTTTAAACCCCAAAATGCGGCGAAATTTATTTTTGTGAAATCACAAATAAAGCAATTTTATAAATAAATACATGTACTATATTATTTTTAAATGCGAATAAAATATGTTACATTAAAAAAAATAATTGAAAAATACAAGCAAAAATATAAATATTTGGTGTTTGAAACACCAAAGTGTGGCAAAATGTAATTTTGGGAAATCACAAATAAATCATTTTTATAAATAAATTAATTTAGAAAAATATTATTTTTAATTGCGAATAAATTCCTTTTTTTTAATACAAAAATACATGCAAAAATAGAAATATTTGGTGTTTTAAACCCCAAAATGCGGCGAAATTTATTTTTGTGAAATCACAAATAAAGCAATTTTATAAATAAATACATGTACTATATTATTTTTAAATGCGAATAAAATATGTTACATTAAAAAAACAAATAATTGAAAAATACATGCAAAAATATAAATATTTGGTGTTTGAAACACCAAAGTGTGGCAAAATGT
>NC_084574.2:5912500-5972500 GCF_033978685.3 Nerophis lumbriciformis | reverse complement strand
ACGAGCTAGCGAGCTAACAAGCTAATTATATAGTTAAAGAAAGGCAATCAAAACGTGGCGCATAGAAAATGGTTACCCATAGTCGTTTTTATTCATATTAATATATTGACAATATAACCACAAAACGACTACCGTATCTGTGTGTAGTGTTTGAGTTCTTGTCTTACGCTCCTATTTTGTTGTTGATTATACTTTGTGGACGCCGTCTGCTCCACACGCTGTAAGTCTTTGCTGTCCTCCAGCATTCTGTTTTTGTTTACTTTGCAGCCAGTTCAGTTTTAGTTTTGCATAACCTTCCCTAAGCTTCAATGCCTTTTCTTAGCGGCACTCGCCTTTAAGCATTACCGTATTTTTCGTACTATAAGTCGCAGTTTTTTTCATAGTTTGGCCGGGGGTGCGACTTTTTGCTGATGCAACAGAAATGACCCCCAATTTTCAGCAAATCACAATCTGACTCAAACATTTCGGAAAAGTTACATATTGACGTACGCAAGTTTTTTATTGCTCTTTGCAAAAGAGGGATTTTGTTTCACGAAATAAATAACAAAACAAAAGTCCACTGTAGTGGACGCTGGCTCCCAGGACGATATATCATACCATATTTTTCGGACTATAAGTCGCTCCGGAGTATAAG
Source organism: Nerophis lumbriciformis (assembly GCF_033978685.3). Taxonomy (NCBI): domain Eukaryota; kingdom Metazoa; phylum Chordata; class Actinopteri; order Syngnathiformes; family Syngnathidae; genus Nerophis; species Nerophis lumbriciformis. Next base: position 5,971,866 of record NC_084574.2, on the reverse strand, counting down.
TCGCACCAGCCGAAAATGCATAATAAAGGAGGAAAAAAACATATATACCGTATTTTTCAGACTATAAGTGGCAGTTTTTTTCATAGTTTGGCCGGGGGTGCGACTTATACTCAGGAGCGACTTATGTGTGAAATGATTAACACATTATAATATTATTGATGTCATTCACGTAAGAGACTAGACGTATAAGATTTCATGGGATTTAGCGATTAGGAGTGACAGATTGTTTGGTAAACGTATAGCATGTTCTATATGTTATAGTTATTTGAATGACTCTTACCATAATATGTTACGTTAACATACCAGTTGGTTATTTATGCCTCATATAACGTACACTTATTCAGCCTGTTGTTCACTATTCTTTATTTATTTTAAATTGCCTTTCAAATGTCTATTCTTGGTGTTGGCTTTTATCAAATACATTTCCCCCCAAAAATGCGACTTATACTCCAGTGCGACTTATATATGTTTTTTTCCTTCTTTATTATGCATTTTCGGCCGGTGCGACGTATACTCCGGAGCGATTTATAATCCGAAAAATTGGTACATTTTCGGGAGGAAATTATCCTTTTTTTACCCCTAAATTCTGATTTTATTTTTGTAACACTCCAATGTATATTTTGTAATATTACAACTTTATTCTTGCAACATTACAACTTTATTCGCATATATTTCCTTATACTCCGGAGCGACTTGTACTCCGAAAAATATGGTATATTTATTGTGAAGATTCGTATGATCGACCTAACTGAGCTAGCTATAATAAAAAACTAAGGACAATAAAATAAAAAACAGTCCTTTTAACGCTTAGCGCTGAGAAATATAAGCAAACATCATTTTTCTTTTCCACATATTAGCCTTGCTCCACACCATTGCCGTCCCACATTGTTGTGTTCTCCGACCCCCATTTTATGCCATGTTATTCATTTTTAAACATACAGGTGCCAGTCTCTTCACCTCTTTTTCTACCTGGCCTCGTAAAAAGCGACTATAAATATTTCAAAGAAAGAAAAAAAATGTAGAAACTGCGGCTCAAAAGTTATTTACATCCACAGTGCAAAAAGTCAGTGTTCAAAAACAAGAAAAAAAATTATAAAAATGAGGTGTATTTTATTTGAACTAAGCAAAATTATCTGTCAATAGAACAAGAAAATTTGGCTTGTCAAGACTTTCCAAAACAAGTCAAATTAGCTAACCTCAATGAACCCAAAAATACCTTAAAATGAGTATATTCTCACTAATAAAAAGAGCACTTTTCTTGGTAGAAAAAAAAAAAAGAGACCTTTTTGCTCAATATGTTGAAAAATATTCTTAAATGAAGTAAATGCTAGTGCCATTATCTTGACATAATGATATGCGCTCGGCATTACATTTCTTGAAACCAGCAAATTTATACTAAAAACTCGGGCTGCAACAACTAATCGATTAAAATCGATCATAAAAATAGTTGGCGATTAATTTAGTCATCGATTCGTTGGATCTATGCTATGCGCATGCGCAGAGGCAATTTTTATCTATTTTTTAATTATTTTTTTTATAAACCTTTATTTATAAACTGCAACATGTACAAACAGCTGAGAAACAATCAAAATATGTATGGTGCCAGTATGCTGTTTTTTTTTTCAATAAAATATTGGAAAGAATAGAAATGTAGTTTGTCTCTTTTATCCGATTATTAATCGATTAATCGAAGTAATAATCGAGTATCAAATTCAATCTTTCAATCAATCTTTATTTATATAGCCCTAAATCACAAGTGTCTCAAAGGGCTGCACAAGCCACAACGACATCCTCGGTACAAAGCCCACATACGGGCAAGGAAAACTCACCCCAGTGGGACGTCGATGTGAATGACTATGAGAAACCTTGGAGAGGACCGCATATGTGGGTAACCCCCCCCCTCTAGGGGAGACCGAAAGCAATGGATGTCGAGTGGGTCTGACATAATATTGTGAGAGTCCAGTCCATAGTGGATCCAGCATAATAGTAAGAGTCCAGTCCATAGTGGGGCCAGCAGGACACCATCCCGAGCGGAGACGGGTCAGCAGCGCAGAGATGTTCCCAGCCGATGCACAGGCGAGCGGTCCACCCCGGGTCCCGACTCTGGACAGCCAGCACTTCATCCAATTAATCGTTAGTTGCAGCCCTACTAAAAACTAATTTATTGTTCTTAATGGAAAGGCAACAAGGCAAGCGCTTGTTACTCTCGGGGTCTCCTAGCCGCTCAGGCAAATCATATTGTCTAAAAATGCATTTTTCCATGGATAACATGACATCATCGCGCCAAGTGTGTGCTCTTTCCGTCAATTAGTGCGCATATATACAGCCCGGCCCCCGGCCAAAACATTTTTAATTGTAATTTCGAAGAATTTATCTGAATGTGCATGAACTATTTCTGTTCAAAATTGTTAGAAATGTTAAATGTTTAAATATTAACTGTCAGTTTACTGTACTGTGCCAACTGTACTACTATATGAGTACCTATTTTCTATTGTTTCATTGGAAATAAAACAGCAAAGTCCATTTGGCTGTCATCTGTTTTAATTATGAGACACAATTGTGTCAAAGTCATGATTTTTATTTTTTTTCATGCTTGAAGTAAGAAATGATGACTTTAAAAAAGTAGTTTTATACTTTGCAACAATTGATATTCTAGTTTCAAGCATGTTTTACTCAATATAGGTCATCAAATCTCAGCAATTTAGGAGCAAAACACTTAAAACAAGTAAAACACTCTAACATAAAATCTGCTTAGTGAGAAGAATTATCTTATCAGACAGAAAATAAGCAAATATCACCCTTATTTGACATATTTCATCTTACTTAGATTTCAGTTTTTGCAGTGCAATATTCGCTGTGGATTGTCCTCTTCTGCAGCTGTGGTGTTCACATGGAATAAACACACGCGACGCACACACACAGGGAAGACTTCCATGAAAAATTAAAGCAGGTGTTTCCGGTAATTAAAGCGCTGTTTGCCTCTGCCCCAAAGCCTGATGTGTAATTAGACAGGATCGCACACGCACACGTCAAAGTAAAGCACGCCCGCACGCTGCTTTGTAATTGGAACTCGTTCACACATGCCCTGATCGGGAGTCACACCCCATTGTTAAGCTATCACCACGTATATCGATCCATCTAATCTGGCTACCATGTTAAATGACCCTATTGACGACGGCAGGTGGCACTTATTACCGTTAATAAGCCGTGAGGGGGGGGGAACACTTTGCATAATTGTGTACGCATCGCGACGCAGCTCGTTAGCTAGGGGGGGTGGGGAGGTCTCGGGCTTTTAGGTGGCCGCCCCACAGCGTTGTTGAAAGGATGCCGGAACCTCTAAAGCAGTGGTTCTTAACCTTGTTGGAGGTACCCCACCAGTTTCATATGCGCCTTCACCGAACCCTTCTCTAGTGAAAAATATGTATAATATTTTTTTTCAAATTCAAGTCAAAGGTGCACAAAATGAACCGTGCGTAAACATCACCTTGTTCAAAGAATAAAACCAACACAGTGCATGAACTCACAACAAATTACACACCTGTGACTTCTGCTGTTGCTATATCCATAATAGGCCGATAGGGTGAAGTTTTTATTCACACGATGAGTCGGGTGTGTCTCGCCCTCCGCGGCGGAGGGTCCACCGAACCCCTTGGGTTTGATCGAACCCAGGTTAAGAACCACTGCTCTAAAGAGTTACATCGCAGAACGTGTCACGAACCAGAAGCCTTATTTAATGTGTGTGTGTGTGTGTTTTGGCAATGCTTACTTAATGGGGACATCGCTCTGTTTACACAGTCACCTTTAGGGGACCTCTGACGGTATAGGGACAACAAAAATAGGTCCCCTAAAGCAGTGTTTTTCAACTTTTTCTGAGCCGAGGCACATTTTTTCCCATTGAAAAAATCCCGAGGCAAACCACCAGCAGAAAACATTCAAATTAAACTCAGCAGCCGATATTGACAATGAAGAGTCGATCTCGCAATTGTTTGATATGAATTCAAAGCATAACCAAGCATGCATCACTATAGCTCTTGTCTCAAAGTAGGTGTACTGTCACCACCTGTCACATCACGCCGTGACTTATTTGGAGTTTTTTGGTGTTTTCCTGTGTGTAGTGTTTGAGTTCTTGTCTTACGCTCCTATTTTGTTGTTGATTATACTTTGTGGACGCCGTCTGCTCCACACGCTGTAAGTCTTTGCTGTCCTCCAGCATTCTGTTTTTGTTTACTTTGCAGCCAGTTCAGTTTTAGTTTTGCATAACCCTTTTTTGGTCCAATATGGCTCTTTCAACATTTTGGGTTGCCGACCCCTGACTGAGGTCAACTACGCTACTGTATTTTAACGTTGGTCACTATGGTGGTACTTGGTGACAAAAGTATGATAACCTTTGAGCTAAGCTACACTAATACGGACACAAGGGATACAAGCAGAGAGATTATTCCATAGTGCGGTGTTTTTCAACCTTTATTGAGCCAGGGCACATTTTTTGCGTTGAAAAAATGCGGAGGCACACCACCCGCAGAAATTATTTAAAAAAAAGAAACAGTTGACAGTAAAAAGTCGTTGTCGCAATTGTTGGATATGACTTTAAAGCATAACCAAGCATGCATCACTATAGCTCTTGTCTCAAAGTAGGTGTACTGTCACCACCTGTCACATCACGCCCTGACTTATTTGGACTTTTTTGCTGTTCTCCTGTGTGTAGTGTTTTAGTTCTTGTCTTGCGCTCCTATTTTGGTGGCATTTTCCCTTTTTTTTGGTATTTTCCTGTAAGTCTTTGCTGTCCTCCAGCATTCTGTTTTTGTTTACTTTGCAGCCAGTTCAGTTTTAGTTTTGCATAACCCTCCCTAAGCTTCATTGCCTTTTCTTAGCGGCACTCGCCTTTAAGCATTACCGTATTTTTCGGACTATAAGTCGCAGTTTTATTCATAGTGCGACTTATACTCAGGAGCGACTTATGTGTGAAATTATTAACGCATTAGCGTAAAACAACAAATAATATTATTGATCTCATTCACGTAAGAGACTAGACGTATAAGATTTCATGGGATTTAGCGATTAGGAGTGACAGATTGTTTGGTAAACGTATAGCATGTTCTATATGTTATAGTTATTTGAATGACTCTTACCATAATATGTTACGTTAACATACCAGTTGGTTATTTATGCCTCATATAACGTACACTTATTCAGCCTGTTGTTCACTATTCTTTATTTATTTTAAATTGCCTTTCGAATGTCTATTCTTGCTGTTGGCTTTTATCAAATACATTTCCCCAAAGAATGTGACTTATACTCCAGTGCGACTTATATATGTTTTTTTCCTTCTTTATTATGCATTTTCGGCTGGTGCGACTAATACTCCGGAGCGACTTATACTCCGAAAAATACGGTAGACACTTTTTAACCTGCAAACCATTGTTGTCGTTCCCGACATCTACAAAGCAATTAGCTACCTGCTGCCACCTACTGATATGGAAGAGTATTACACGGTTACTCTGCCCAGCTCTAGACAGCACCGACACTCAACAACGGCACATTTACGGATTGTAATTACTGGTTTGCAGAAAATATTTTTAACCCAATTAGGTGAAATTACATCATCTCCCACGGCAAAAAAAAAAACACTGCCCTAAAGGGAAACCTTTTTAAATGATAGTCAGATCCATTCTGAAGATGCCTAAGTGATTTTTAAGCTTTCACCCATAAAACATGTTTACTGGTTAGTTCATACTTGCCAACCCTCCCGAATTTTCCGGGAGACTCCCGAAATTCAGCGCCTCTCCCGAAAACCTCCCGGGACAAATATTCTCCCGAAAATCTCCCGATTTTCAGCCGGAGCTGGAGGCCACGCCCCCTCCAGCTCCATGCGGACCTGAGTGAGGACAGCCTTTTTTCACGACGGGAGGACAACAGGGTGGCAAGAACTAAATCATCCAGACTAGAGACAAATTGTAATATTATGTTTATCTTACCTAAAAATAAATATATTTATTAATTAAAAAAATATATAAAAAAATACGTTTCTACTATATTTTGCTAAAAACATCAAAATTAATTGTATTTTTTTGGTATTTTTTCTGACTCCTTATTACATCCAGCCATAGAATTAAAATAAACATATTTGAAATAATTAATTTTATATTATCATAATAATTCATTTAAAATGACCATATTTAATTATTAAAATAATTGCTTGTTTATCAACAACTTTAGCATTTTATTCATTACATTTTGAAGCTCTCAGAAGCCAAGTTATGTTATATTCCTTAAGATTTATTTATGCAAGTTTGAAGTATCAATTATCCAAACACAGTTTTGTTTGCATATATATATGTCTTAATAAGGTTATCCAAAAAATAGTGCTCGATACCGTAGTAGAGCGCAATATATTTATGTGTGGGAAAAAATCACAAGACTATTTCATCTCTACAGGCCTGTTTCATGAGGGGGGGTACCCTCAATCATCAGGAGATTTTTTTTTTCTTTTTTTTTTTCATCTCCTGATGATTGAGGGTACCCCCCCTCATGAAACAGGCCTGTAGAGATGAAATAGTCTTGTGATTTTTTCCCACACATACATATATATATATATATATATATATATATATATATATACGAAATACTTGACTTGGTGAATTCTAGCTGTCAATATACTCCCCCCCTCTTAACCACGCCCCCAACCACGCCCCAACCCACCCCGACCACGCCCCCCCACCCTCCACCCCCCGAAATCGGAGCTCTCAAGGTTGGCAAGTATGGGTTAGTTTGAGTGTGAGACATTTGCACATTTTCCCTTTCCTCAGTAGTCACGTACAAATGTGTGTGAATTATGCAAAATTACTTAAATTTGGTCAACATTAACCATATTAACTCCTTTTTCCCCAGGGTCCCCCGTAAGAATGATCAGCACATTACTTCATCAATCCAGAGATTTAAAGACGTGTATGAGCTAACTGGGTAGTGGACATTTTACACCAATTTTTTTATGCCTCCACAACCTGCAGAAAGGGTGGTCCCCACAAGTCATGATCAAAAACTTTGTCCCCGTTCCAAATGATAACCAGTGTGTGTGTGTGTGTGTGTGTGTGTGTTTTGCGAGCTGGCAGCGCTTCCGAAGTGTGTGTGCGGTAGAGGGGATATAATCCACGGGACACGTCCAATCAGCCGCGGCGTATGCGCGACACATGTTTTTTTATTCAATTTTCTTGTCTTTTCATCTTCCGCCACCACCAGAACGCTTCCTGCTATTTTCCTCCCAGCTCGGGACAAACGAATAACAGATGTGAGAAAAAAAAAAAGAAGCAAAATCCCCTACAAACTGCGCCACCCCGCTCCACCTTCCTCCTCCTCCTGCGACTCGTGTGCGACAACCTTTGCACTCTCTCCCGCTTCTTTTGTTTCCCTCCCGCCGGCCTATCCCACGTCTGCTATGCGGGGACGTGTCCGTCTTTGCTGCGAGTTATTGTGATCGTTTTCCTGTGTGTGCAGAAACCCTGTTTGAAAATCAATAATTAAGGACACCACATGGAGGACTTACAGCCTGGTGTTGCACTCCAAGCCAACAGGGGGCAGTGCGTCACCAGGAAGCTCATTTTTTAAGCATTTGAGGACGAGGCTTTATTCTGCACATGCTAATAAAGCTAAGGTGTTTCTCAAACTGTGGTACCCCAATTTTTTTTTACAAAAATCTCTTGATTAAAGCAGTGTTTTTCAACCACTGTACAGTCTGGTGTGCCGTGGGAGATGATGTAATTTCACCTATTAAGGTTAAAAATACTTTTTGCAAACCAGTAATTACAGTCTGCAAATGATGTGTTGTTGTTGAGTGTCGGTGCTGTTTAGAGCTGGGCAGAGTAACCGTGTAATACTCTTCCATATCAGTAGGTGTCAGCCGGTAGCTAATTGCTTTGTAGATGTCGGGAACAGCGGGAGGCAGCGTGCAGGTAAAAAGGTGTCGAATGGTTAAACGAAAAAAATAAATAAACAAAAGGTGAGTGCCTCTAAGAAAAGGCATTGAAGCTTAGGGAAGGCTATGCGGAACGAAACAAACTAAACTGGCTACAAAGTAAACAAAAACAGAATGCTGGACGACAGCAAAGACTTACTCTGGAGCAAAGACGGCGTCCACAATGTACATCTGAACATGACATGACAATCAACAATGTCCCGCCACCAGAGTTGGGTAGAGTAGCCAGAAATTGTACTCAAGTAAGAGTACTGTTACTTTAGAGATTTATTACTCAAGTAAAAGTAAGGAGTAGTCACCCAAATATTTACTTGAGTAAAAGTAAAAAGTATGTTGTGAAAAAACTACTCAAGTACTGAGTAACTGATGAGTAACATACACACTATATATATATATATATATATATATATATATATATATATATATATATATATATATATATATATATATATATATATATATATATATATATATATGATATATGGGGCTTCACGGTGGCAGAGGGGTTAGTGCATCTGCCTCACAATACGAAGGTCCCTAGTAGTCTTGGGTTCAATCCCGGGCTCGGGATCTTTTTGTGTGGAGTTTGCATGTTCTCCCCGTGACTGCGTGGGTTCCCTCCGGGTACTCCGGCTTCCTCCCACCTCCAAAGACATGCACCTGGGGATAATAAGTTGATTGGCAACACTAAATTGGCCCTAGTGTGTGGATGTGAGTGTGAATGTTGTCTGTCTATCTGTGTTGGCCCTGCGATGAGGTGGCGACTTGTCCAGGGTGTACCCCGCCTTCCGCCCGATTGTAGCTGAGATAGGCTCCAGCGCCCCCCGCGACCCCAAAGGGAATAAGCGGTAGAAAATGGATGGATGGATATACCGGTATATATATATATATATATTTATATATATATATATATATATATATATATATATATATATATATATATATATACATACATACATATACATTGATATATACAGTATATAATTTATATGTATTTATTTTGCTGTTTTTGTTTACATGTTAAAGGTGTTTTAATGAATATACATGCATGTTTAACACATATAGATTCCTTTCTTTCATGAAGACTAGAATATAAGTTGGTGTATTACCTGATTCTGATGACTTGTGTTGATTGTAATCAGACAGTAGTGATGATAACGTCCACGTTTTCAAATGGAGGAGAAGAAACGTTCCTCCTTTCTGTCTAATTCCACATGAAAGTGGTGGGTTTTTGGCATCTTATTTGTCCACCTTCCATATTCGTTTTTATACACTTTACAAGAAATATATTGGCGTCAAACTCCGTAGCTTGCTAGCTTGTTTGCGCTGGCTTTCGGAGACTCTTGTTTTGAAAGCGCAGGCGCAATGGAGCGGCACTTTTATTGTGAAGACAGGAACGTCCTCATGTGCGGTCAGTCTTTAGGCTTTTGACGGGACGTACGGTTGAAATAAAAAAGTATATTTTTTCCTTCACACTTTTGATTGATTGATTGGAACTTTTATTAGTAGATTGCACAGTACAGTACATATTCCGTACAATTGACCACTAAATGGTAACACCCCAATAAGTTTTTCAACTTGTGTAAGTCAGGTCATGTGACCGCCTGGCTCTGTTTGATTGGTCCAACGTCACCAGTGACTGCATCTGATTGGTGGAACGGAGTGAAACGTCACCAGTAAGGCAGGCACTTTGAAGGTCTGTCTGACAGACCAAAACAAACAAAGCGTGCATTAACAGATCAATAAAAATTAGTAGCGAGTAGCGAGCTGATAGTAGATAAAAGTAGCGGAGTAAAAGTAGCGTTCCTTCTCTATAAATATACTTAAGTAAAAGTAAAAGTATGTTGCATTAAAACTACTCTTAGAAGTACAATTTATCCCAAAAGTTACTCAAGTAGATGTAACGGAGTAAATGTAGCGCGTTACTACCCACCTCTGCCCGCCACAAAGAAGGATAAAAAAACAACTGTAATATTCTCGATTGCTAAAACAAAGTAGATGCGGGAAATATCATTCAAAGGAAGACATGAAACTGCTACAGGAAAATACCAAAAAAAGAGAAAAAGCCAGCAAAATAGGAGCGCAAGACAAGAACGACACTGCAAAAATGCAAGGCACACCACCAGCAGAAATCATTAAAAAACTAAACTCTGTTGACAGTAAAAAGTCGTCGTTGCAAGTGTTGGATATGACTTTAAAGCATAACCAAGCATGCATCACTATAGCTCTTGTCTCAAAGTAGGTGTACTGTCACCACCTGTCACATCACACCCTGACTTATTTTGACCTTTTTGCTGTTTTCCTGTGTATAGTGTTTTAGTTCTTGTCTTGCGCTCCTATTTTGGTGGCTTTTTCTCTTTTTTTGGTATTTTCCTGTAGCAGTTTCATGTCTTCCATTGAGCGATATTTCCCGCATCTACTTTGTTTTAGCAATCAAGAATATTTCAGTTGTTTTTATCCTTCTTTGTGGGGACATTGTTGATTGTCATGTCATGTTCGGATGTACTTTGTGGATGCCGTCTTTGCTCCGCAGTAAGTCTTTGCTCCGCAGTAAGTCTTTGCTGTCGTCCAGCATTCTGTTTTTGTTTACTTTGTACACTGCAAAAAGTGAAATCTAAGTAAGATGAAATATCTCAAATAAGGGTGATATTTGCTTATTTTCTGTCTGATAAGATAATTCTTCTCACTAAGCAGATTTTATGTTAGAGTGTTTTACTTGTTTTAAGGGTTTTGGTCCTAAATGATCTCAGTAAGATATTACAGCTTGTTGCTGAGATGTGATGACCTATATTGAGTAAAACATGCTTGAAACTAGAATATCAAGTGTTGTAAAGCTGTGTCATCAACACTCACAAGTATAAAACTACTTTTTTTTAAGTAATAATTTCTTACTTCAAGCATGGAAATAAAATCATGATGCCGAGCGCATATCATTATGTCAAGATAATGGTACTAGCATTTTCTTTATTTAAGAATATTTTTCAACACATTGAGCAAAAAGGTCTCTTTTTTTTTTCTACCAAGAAAAGTGCACTTGTTATTAATGAGAATATACTTATTTTAAGGTATTTTTGGGTCCATTGAGGTTAGCTAATTTTACTTGTTTTGGAAAGTCTTGACAAGCTGAATTTTCTTGTTCTATTGGCAGATAATTTTGCTTAGTTCAAATAAAATACCCCTCATTTTTGTATTTTTTTTTCTTGTTTTTGAACACTGACTTTTTGCAGTGTGCAAAGCGCAATAAAAAACTTGCGTACGTCAATATGTAACTTTTCCGAAATGTTTGAATCAGATTCTGAATTGCTGAAAATTGGGGGAGATGCAAAAATGGTTCCTATACAAATCAATGGCGCACGTTACCGTATTTTTCGGAGTATAAGTCGCACCGGCCGAAAATGCATAAAAAAGAAGGAAAAAAACATATATAAGTCGCACTGGAGTATAAGTCGCATTTTTGGGGGAAATGTATTTGATAAAAGCCAACAGCAAGAATAGACATTTGAAAGGCAATTTAAAATAAATAAAGAATAGCGAACAACAGGCTGAATAAGTGTACGTTATATGAGGCATAAATAACCAACTGGTATGTTAACGTAACATATTATGGTAAGAGTCATTCAAATAACTATAACATATAGAACATGCTATACGTTTACCAAACAATCTGTCACTCCTAATCGCTAAATCCCATGAAATCTTACACGTCTAGTCTCTTACGTGAATGAGATCAATAATATTATAATGTGTTCATCATTTCACACATAAGTCGCTCCTGAGTATAAGTCGCACCCCCGGCCAAACTATGAAAAAAACTAAGACTTATAGTCTGAAAAATACGGTATATATGTTTTTTCCTCTTTTATTATGCATTTTCGGCTGGTGCGACTTATACTCCGGAGCGACTTATACTCCGAAAAATACGGTGTGATATATCGTCCTGGGAGCCAGCGTCCACTACAGTGGACTTTTGTTTTGTTATTTATTTCCATCCATCCATCTTCTTCCGCTTATCCGAGGTCGGGTCGCGGGGGCAGCAGCTTAAGCAGGGAAGCCCAGACTTCCCTCTCCCCAGCCACTTCATCCAGCTCCTCCCGGGGGATCCCGAGGCGTTCCCAGGCCAGCCGGGAGACATAGTCTTCCCAGCGTGTCCTGGGTCTTCCCCGTGGCCTCCTACCGGTCGGACATGCCCGAAACACCTTCCTAGGGAGGCGTTCGGGTGGCATCCTGACCAGATGCCCGAACCACCTCATCTGGCTCCTCTCGATGTGGAGGAGCAGCGGCTTTACTTTGAGCTCCCCCCGAATGACAGAGCTTCTCACCCTATCTCTAAGGGAGAGCCCCGCCACTCGGCGGAGGAAACTCATTTCGGCTGCTTGTACCCGTGATCTTGTCCTTTCGGTCATGACCCAAAGCTCATGACCATAGGTGAGGATGGGAACGTAGATCGACCGGTAAATCGAGAGCTTTGCCTTCCGGCTCAGCTCCTTCTTCACCACAACGGATCGATACAGCGTCCGCATTACTGAAGATGCCGCACCGATCCGCCTGTCGATCTCACGATCCACTCTTCCCCCACTCGTGAACAAGACTCCGAGGTACTTGAACTCCTCCACTTGGGGCAAGATCTCCTCCCCAACCCGGAGATGGCACTCCACCCTTTTCCGGGAGAGAACCATGGACTCGGACTTAGAGGTGCTGATTCCCATCCCAGTCGCTTCACACTCGGCTGCGAACCGATCCAGCGAGAGCTGAAGATCTTGGCCAGAGGAAGCCATCAGGACCACATCATCTGCAAATAGCAGAGACCTAATCCTGCAGCCACCAAACCAGATCCCCTCAACGCCTTGACTGCGTCTAGAAATTCTGTCCATAAAGGTTATGAACAGAATCGGTGACAAAGGGCAGCCTTGGCGGAGTCCAACCCTCAATCCCTCTTTTGCAAAGAGCAATAAAAAACTTGCGTACGTCAATATGTAACTTTTCCGAAATGTTTGCGTCAGATTGTGATTTGCTGAAAATTGGGGGTCATTTCTGTTGCATCAGCAAAAATGGTTCCCATACAAATCAATGGCGCACGTTAGAGATGCGCGGTTTGCGGGCACAACCGCGGAGTCCGCGGATTATCCGCGGATCGGGCGGATGAAATTTAAAAAAATTAGATTTTATCCGCGGGTCGGGTGGGGTCGGGCGGTTGAAATAAAAAAAAATTAGATTTTAAATAGATTCAGGCGGGTGGCAGTTAAACCAATTGGGAAATATATATACATAGTTAAATGTTGTTACCCACATACGAAAAACGAGCAGGCACCTGCAGCATATGCCACAACAGAAGAAGAAAAAAAAAAGAGATGGACACTTTTACGGAGCGGAGAAGGGAGAGGGCCCCACCGGGAGCCGTAGCTGAGGCGATCCGCGAGAAGGGCCCGACGCACGTCCAGGGTCACCACCGCGCCCACCGCACCGACACCCCGCCTCGTCCGCCTTCGCCGCGGCCGGCGTCACGCGCAGCAGGTAAGCAGCTTACCTGCCCGTCACCCCCGTGGCCGGGGGCTCGTAACAGGGGTCACTCCGTGCGCTCCGCCCGCGCAGCTTACCTGCACGCCACCCCTGTTGCCGGGGGCGTGTAACAGGGGTCACTCCGCGCGCAATGCGCTCACGAAAGGGGTGGGGCTCACCCTGGTTGATATAGACAGCATGACGGTGGCCATGGAAGTCGGAACCCGCTAAGGAGTGTGTAACAACCCACCTGCTGAATCAACTAGCCCTGAAAATGGATGGCGCTGGAGTGTCGGGCCCATACCCGGCCGTCGCCGGCAGCGAGACGCGCTTGGAGGTGCGCTCAGCGCGGCTCCCATATGATTGCGCACTGGTGTGCGTCTGGGTCGTGACAGCGTGGCACGCGAATGTCTGTGCTGCATTGGATCAGTCTCCTTTCTTTAACAGGCAAAAGCTTTATAACCTCACTAATGCCTTGCATCGTCTATATTAGATATATAACAACGGGCGGGTGCGGTTCTGATCAAATGTTACATCGGGTGGATGGCGGATGGTTGACGACTTTCTGATGCGGTTGCGGATGAAATAATTGCCTATCCGCGCATCTCTAGCGCACGTTAATAATTCAAGTCAAATCTAACACATTTTGCTTATTTTGCCGGATCCTCCGACTAATAAAGGGATGGCTGCATAGATCCACTGATTTATTTCTGCAAGGCAGGAACATTGAGGATATAGGTCTGGGAAGCGTCAATATTTTCACATGTAAAGCCGTGAAATGAATGACCTGATATTTGCAATGAGAACACTTTTTCTTTTCTTTTTTACGGTATAATCCCACTCCTCGTTTCTCGGCGAGAATGTGAATCAATGAGGCTCTGCATGGGAAATGATAAGAAGCATGGGAGAAAACACACACGCTGGGGCTTTAAATGGCTCAAGTTGACTCCCAGAGTGACTTTTGCTAATGAGTTGTAAAATCAATACATCCTCCGACTTTCAGCTATGTGGAAGTGATTCAGTGTTACCAAGAAAGGGAGAAAAAAAAAAGGCACATTTGGCTGTGATTAGAAGCAATCAGTTATTGTATTAAGTCCAAAACGAGTGTAGTATCTGCGCACAGTGAAAACACATGTTGATTAGTCATCTGGCTGTAAAAAAAAAGCGCGGGTCACAAAGAGCCAAGTGAAACATCCTCCTGTGATTGGGTTGCGCTGAAGGCGACTGCAGTTGACCGATATCAGGAATATCCCAAGAATAAGAGAGCGATCAAAGAAAAAAGGTTTGAAGATAATGCTGCCCTTTTTATTCCATTTCTTTGGTCCTGTGCCAGCAGGCCGTGTTTTTCCTGACCTCTGACCTCAACACGAAGCTTGCAAGAAGTACAGTATGGCTGATTTGTTGGCAGCCGTCTTGCTGAGCTTTACAGTAGTCGGTGGGTGTGATTATGCATCAACGAGTGATAATATTGGCCACTTTCACGCAGAGATCTGGCAAAAATGCAACAAATTCGACACAACTCAGCAAAACACATTTTGTACTTTATTGAACTTTGGTAAGACTTTAGTATTTTACATATTCTAAGTAACAAAGACTTAATTTAGAGTTATTTGGACACTAGGGGAACATATTCTAAGTAATGAAGACTTAATTTAGAGTTATTTGGACACTAGGGGAACATATTCTAAGTAACAAAGACTTAATTTAGAGTTATTTGGTCACTAGGGGAACATATTCTAAGTAACAAAGACTTACTTAAGAGTTATTTGGACAATAGGGGAACATATTGTAAGTAACAAAGACTTAATTTAGAGTTATTTGGACACTAGGGGAACATATTGTAAGTAACAAAGATTTAATTTAGAGTTATTTGGACAATAGAGGAACATATTCTAAGTAACAAAGATTTAATTTAGAGTTATTTGGACAATAGGGGAAAATATTCTAAGTAACAGAGACTTAATTTAGAGTTATTTGGACAATAGGGGAACATATTCTAAGTAACAAAGACTTAATTTAGAGTTATTTGGACAATAGGGGAACATATTCTAAGTAACAAAGACTTAATTTAGAGTTATTTGGACACTAGGGGAACATATTCTATGTAACAAAGACTTAATTTAGAGTTATTTGGACATTAGGGGAACATATTCTAAGTAACAAAGACTTACTTAAGAGTTATTTGGACATTAGGGGAACATATTGTAAGTAACAAAGACTTAATTTGGAGTAATTTGGACACTAGGGGAACATTTTCTAAGTAACAAAGACTTACTTAAGAGTTATTTGGACATTAGGGGAACATATTCTAAGTAACAAAGGCTTAATTTAGAGTTATTTGGACACTAGGGGAACATATTCTAAGTAACAAAGACTTAATTTAGAGTTATTTGGACACTCTGGGAACATATTCTAAGTAACAAAGACTTAATTTAGAGTTATTTGGACAATAGGGGAACATATTGTAAGTAACAAAGACTTAATTTAGAGTTATTTGGACACTAGGGGAACATATTGTAAGTAACAAAGATTTAATTTAGAGTTATTTGGACAATAGAGGAACATATTCTAAGTAACAAAGACTTAATTTAGAGTTATTTGGACACTCGGGGAAAATATTCTAAGTAACAGAGACTTCATTTAGAGTTATTTGGACACTAGGGGAACATATTCTAGGTAACAAAGACTTAATTTAGAGTTATTTGGACAATAGGGGAACATATTCTAAGTAACAAAGACTTAATTTAGAGTTATTTGGACACTAAGGGAACATATTCTAAGTAACAAAGACTTAATTTAGAGTTATTTGGACACTAGGGGAACATATTCTAAGTAACAAAGACTTAATTTGGAGTTATTTGGACAATAGGGGAACATATTCTAAGTAACAAAGACTTACTTAAGAGTTATTTGGACATTAGGGGAACATATTCTAAGTAACAAAGACTTACTTAAGAGTTATTTGGACATTAGGGGAACATATTGTAAGTAACAAAGACTTAATTTGGAGTAATTTGGACACTAGGGGAACATTTTCTAAGTAACAAAGACTTACTTAAGAGTTATTTGGACATTAGGGGAACATATTCTAAGTAACAAAGACTGAATTTAGAGTTATTTGGACACTAGGGGAACATATTCTAAGTAACAAAGACTTACTTAAGAGTTATTTGGACATTAGGGGAACATATTCTAAGTAACAAAGGCTTAATTTAGAGTTATTTGGACACTAGGGGAACATATTGTAAGTAACAAAGACTTAATTTAGAGTTATTTGGACAATAGGGGAACATATTATAAGTAACAGACTTAATTTAGAGTTATTTGGACACTAGGGGAACATATTCTAAGTAACAAAGACTTAATTTAGAGTTATTTGGACAATAGAGGAATATATTCTAAGTAAAAAAGACTTAATTTAGAGTTATTTGGATACTAGGGGAACATATTCTAAGTAACAAAGACTTAATTTAGAGTTATTTGGACACTAGGGGAACATATTCTAAGTAACAAAGACTTAATTTAGAGTTATTTGGACAATAGGGGAACATATTCTAAGTAACAAAGACTTAATTTAGAGTTATTTGGACAATAGGGGAACATATTGTAAGTAACAAAGACTTAATTTAGAGTTATTTGGACAATAGGGGAACATTTTCTAAGTAACAAAGACTTAATTTAGAGTTATTTGGACACTCGGGGAACATATTCTAAGTAACAAAGACTTAATTTAGAGTTATTTGGACACTAGGGGAACATATTCTATGTAACAAAGACTTAATTTAGAGTTATTTGGACAATAGGGGAACATATTCTAAGTAACAAAGACTTAATTTAGAGTTATTTGGACACTAGGGGAACATATTCTAAGTAACAAAGACTTAATTTAGAGTTATTTGGACACTAGGGGAACATATTCTAAGTAACAAAGACTTAATTTAGAGTTATTTGGACACTCGGGGAACATATTCTACGTAACAAAGACTTAATTTAGAGTTATTTGGACAATAGGAGAACATATTCTAAGTAACAAAGACTTAATTTAGAGTTATTTGGACAATAGGGGAACATTTTCTAAGTAACAAAGACTTAATTTAGAGTTATTTGGACAATAGGGGAACATTTTCTAAGCAACAAAGACTTAATTTAGAGTTATTTGGACACTAGGGGAACATATTCTAAGTAACAAAGACTTAATTTAGAGTTATTTGGACACTAGGGGAACATATTGTAAGTAACAAAGACTTAATTTAGAGTTATTTGGACGATAGGGGAACATATTCTAAGTAACAAAGACTTAATTTAGAGTTATTTGGACAATAGGGGAACATATTGTAAGTAACAAAGACTTAATTTAGAGTTATTTGGACACTAGGGGAACATATTGTAAGTAACAAAGACTTAATTTAGAGTTATTTGGACGATAGGGGAACATATTCTAAGTAACAAAGACTTAATTTAGAGTTATTTGGACAATAGGGGAACATATTGTAAGTAACAAAGACTTAATTTAGAGTTATTTGGACACTCGGGGAACATATTCTACGTAACAAAGACTTAATTTAGAGTTATTTGGACGATAGGGGAACATATTCTAAGAAACAAAGACTTAATTTAGAGTTATTTGGACAATAGGGGAACATATTGTAAGTAACAAAGACTTAATTTAGAGTTATTTGGACACTCGGGGAACATATTCTACGTAACAAAGACTTAATTTAGAGTTATTTGGACACTCGGGGAAAATATTCTAAGTAACAGAGACTTAATTTAGAGTTATTTGGACACTAGGGGAACATATTCTAAGTAACAAAGACTTAATTTAGAGTTATTTGGACAATAGGGGAACATTTTGTAAGTAACAAAGACTTAATTTAGAGTTATTTGGACACTAGGGGAACATATTCTAAGTAACAAAGACTTAATTTAGAGTTATTTGGACACTAGGGGAACATATTCTAAGTAACAAAGACTTACTTTAGAGTTATTTGGACACTAGGGGAACATATTCTAAGTAACAAAGACTTAATTTAGAGTTATTTGGACACTCGGGGAAAATATTCTAAGTAACAGAGACTTCATTTAGAGTTATTTGGACACTAAGGGAACATATTCTAAGTAACAAAGATTTAATTTAGAGTTATTTGGACACTAGGGGAACATTTTCTAAGTAACAAAGACTTAATTTAGAGTTATTTGGACGATAGGGGAACATATTCTAAGTAACAAAGGCTTAATTTAGAGTTATTTGGACACTAGGGGAACATATTGTAAGTAACAAAGACTTAATTTAGAGTTATTTGGACAATAGAGGAACATATTCTAAGTAACAAAGATTTAATTTAGAGTTATTTGGACACTAGGGGAACATTTTCTAAGTAACAAAGACTTAATTTAGAGTTATTTGGACAATCGGGGAAAATATTCTAAGTAACAGAGACTTCATTTAGAGTTATTTGGACACTAGGGGAACATATTCTAAGTAACAAAGACTTAATTTAGAGTTATTTGGACACTAGGGGAACATATTCTAAGTAACAAAGACTTAATTTAGAGTTATTTGGACAATAGGGGAACATATTCTAAGTAACAAAGACTTAATTTACAGTTATTTGGACACTCGGGGAACATATTCTAAGTAACAAAGACTTAATTTAGAGTTATTTGGACACTCGGGGAACATATTCTAAGTAACAAAGACTTAATTTAGAGTTATTTGGACAATAGGGGAACATATTCTAAGTAACAAAGACTTAATTTAGAGTTATTTGGACACTAGGGGAACATATTCTACGTAACAAAGACTTAATTTAGAGTTATTTGGACACTAGATACATACATATATATATATATATATATATATATATATATATATATATATACATATATATATATATATATATATATATATACATATATATATACATATATATATATATATATATATATACATATATATATATATATATATATACATATATATATACATATATATATATATACATATATATATACATATATATATATATATATATATATATATATATATATATAGTCGAGGTTTCTGTGGTTTATCCGTTATACAGTGCTCAATACCGGGGTAGAGCGGAATATACGTTAGGTCAGGAAAAGAACAGAGGCTATTTCATCCCTACAAGCCTGTTTCGCAGGTTTCTCTGCTCTGAAAATCCCCCGAAGAGCAGAGAAACCTGCGAAACAGGCTTGTAGGGATGATATAGCCTCTGTGTGTTTTCCTGACCTAACGTGTGTATATATATATATAGTTTGTTTTTATATAGTTTTTTGTCAATCATGAATTCCCGATTTAGAATCTGGATCAAAAAAGAATCGTGATTCGGAAGTGAATCGATTTTCTTGTGCACCCCTGTTATTTGGTATATTACGGTAATTATAATTTCAATTACATTTTTTCCAAAAAAGCTCCTTCTGGTTGCATGGAAATGGCCTAAAATGTCTTTTTATCCCCAAAAAATTAAACGAGTTTTGAAAATTTGGAATCGATTTAGAATCGGGATAAATAAGAACCGTGATTCGAATGCGAATCGAGTTTTTTGTGCACCCTTTGTTTTTAGTATCAACATTCCTGCTTTTTCCTCATTCCATTATGTCTTTTTGCTCTATTGTCCTACATTGTTCAGTTCTTAGTAGTTGGACAACCAATTATTTGGGGCCGCACATTGGACACCCGTGATGTGGAGGCTTCCACTCTCAAACTCCCGGGCCGCACTCACAGGCGAGTTGTTTATGTGCGAGCAGGCCTCAGCCGCAGTTTACAAGGAGATGCGCCACCATTGGAGTGTTCACCAAAACCGCCGACTAAATCTGCCATGAAATATAAGAAGCGCTGCAATAAAAAAAAAAAGTAGAGCATCTGCACCAAACTGGAACCAGATGAAGCCGTCAGGGATACGTTGGGCTTTTTTACCCCTTTGAGGCGGCGCAGCTCCCTCTCTGGATGAGTGGCGAGAGGAGTGATTGTGTGCATAATTACGTGTGCACGGCATATAGTGTGTGTGTGTATCGTGTTATGCCCTAACACAAGTAAGTACTGAGGCCACAGAGGAGTCGGTGCCAACATCAGCACAGCGACTGGCAAGGCGCCATCCCACCCTAGAGGCTTATGGGATGCGAGTGTAGGAGGCATGAGGGGTGAAATCTGCAAGGGTCATCTTGGAAATAAACTACCACCAGAACCAGAACCAGAACCAGAACCATCTTGTATTTGCTTCCGTGTTAGGCTACTTCTGAAAAAAAAAAAAAAAAAGCCACCTTTCCACGGCTTTGTTTCCAACGCTGGCCACTTGGTACAAAGCAGGCCATTACAAGCGAGCGCGGTGGATTTACGGTTCCGTCGAGGCGGGCAGGCGCTCAGAATGAAATAAGGCTCTTGTTTGCTCCCGAGGTGCGCTTGTGTGCGAGATCCCCGTACTTCCTCGGAGACGACAAGTGGGCTTTTTCCATCTCGGGCTCCAGACGACTTGTTTCCGCTCGGGCTGCTTTTTCGTTATTGGATCGCTGGCGGGCAGGCAGGCAGGCGGGCCGCTGACACTGTACAGATGTGTGCAGATGTACAGTGCCTTTTTTTAACGCTCCAACAGTAGTGTGGGTCCCTAGCAAGGGCCGAGCACCAAATTCTGGTCTCCTGAAGGGCCCCCCATACATATTTGTTTACATTTCATCCGCCTTTCTTACCATCTTTAATCAAAGGTCCTTGAACGCACCACAGTTATGTGCAATGTTATACAAAAATGAAACTTATACATGACGTCCTCCTATACTGCCACAGATATATTTATTATATGTTTACCTTTAGTCCAAGGGTCCCCAAATTTTTTGACCCAGGGGCCGCATTGGGTTCAAAAAATTTGGCCAGGGGACGGGCCATCCATCCATCAATCATACATATACACACATCCATATATATATATATATATATATATATATATATATATATATATATATATATATATATATATATACATACATACATACATACATATATACATATATATATACATACATATATACATATACATACATATATACATACATATATACATATATACATACATATATACATATATATATATACATACATACATATATACATATATATATATACATACATATATATATATATATATATACATACATATATATACACATATATACATACATATATATACACATATATACATATATATATATATATATATACATATATATATATATACATACATATATACATACATATATATACACATATATACATACATACATACATATATATATATATATATATATATATATATATATATATATATATATATATATATATATATATATATATATATATATATATATATATATATATATATTTATATTTATATATATATATATATATGTATTTTCAATGTACGTTCAGGGTTAAGAAGGGGTTAAAAACAAAACAAATTGTGCGTGCAGCAGCATTGATGAGGGAGGGGCAGAGAGAGAGAGAGAGAGAGAGAGTTATGATAAACGCGCATGCGTCGCCAGGCTCGGCTTTTTATCCATAGATTTATTACATTTATTTTTCATTATCTATAGCAGGGGTGTCAAAAGTGTGCCCCGGAGGCCATTTGCGGCCCACAGCTAATGTTTTAAAGGCCCACGGCACTTTCTAAAAATACTATTAAAATAAACAAAAACATAACAAAAGTGGGCAGCACGGTGTAAGAGGGGTTAGTGCGTCTGCCTCACAATACGAAGGTCCTGAGTAGTCTTGGGTTCAATCCCGGGCTCGGGATCTTTCTGTGTGGAGTTTGCATGTTCTCCCCGTGACTGCGTGGGTTCCCTCCGGGTACTCCGGCTTCCTCCCACCTCCAAAGACATGCACCTGGGGATAAGTTGATTGGCAACACTAAATTGGCCCTAGTGTGTGAATGTGAGTGTGAATGTTGTCTGTCTATCTGTGTTGGCCCTGTGATGAGGTGGCGACTTGTCCAGGGTGTACCCCGCCTTCCGCCCGATTGTAGCTGAGATAGGCTCCAGCACCCCCCGCGACCCCAAAGGGAATAAGCGGTAGAAAATGGATGGATGAATGGATAACAAAAGTGAAATAAAAAAGCTTAAAGGTTAAATGTAATTTAGAAAAAGTTGCAATGTTGACTAATAAAACAAAGCTGTTTTTTTTTCCTTTCAAACTGTCATTGCTCAAAACATAATATTGAATCAAAATCAATGTTATTATGAACTATTGACCTATCCAAGGTTCCCATTACTTCACATCAAATATTCCACTAAGAAAAATATTTTTGGTGGAAGATTTTGCAAATTTGGTAAATAAATAACCCAAAAATGTATATTTTGTTGTTTTCTTACTGTACCGAAAATGAACCGAACCGTGACCTCTAAACCGAGGTACGTACCGAACCAAAATTTTTGTGTACCGTAGAATCAATGTTTTGTTTCCAATTTAAGGCGATGTCATGACCGATGTCGGACCTTATCTGCGCTTTTTAACCCGCCATTATTCCGTCTCCCACCGTCTGATCGCCGACGACTCGGCCGAGAAGGCTTTTAAGGCCAAAGTCCCTCTCGTCAGCAGCGTTGGGAGCGGCTGCAGGATTTGGGTACGAGCGTGAACGGCGGGCCAACCAAAACAGATATCTTCCTGCGCTCACGTATCCTCTTACTCCTCCAGTCAAGAAGTGGCCTCGCTCTCTGCTCTCTGTAGCTGTTTGCAAGAAGGGGGGGGGGAGAGAGAGAGAAAGTGCAAGCCGCCAGGAAAAATACAGTGGAGTCACCTAATTCGAGAACATGAAACATTTCTGGCCAACATTCGGTAAAGTCATCAGATCTTCGGGGGGTTTACGAGGCGGCTAAACAAGACCCGTTCCTCCCCGGGTTACACTTCACATCTTGTCTGGCGTGCTGACTTTGATTTTTTTTAATGAACAGCTCAATATCTAATTCATTAAAGTGGCGGTTTCATTTGATGCCTTTTCCTGCAAAGGGGGGGGAGATAATGTCAATGGAGATCCGCTGGCGCGCACTCGACGTGTCCCGCCGAGGGACCGAGGAGGGGGACGCCCGGTCGATGGTGGCTTCCCCCTCCCCTCGCCGCTGCAGAGGCGGAAGCAGTTTTAGTCTATTTGACTGGTGAAGGACGGCGGCGGTAATTGGCCTCGCTTAACAATCGGAGTGGGACGTACCGCCGCGTGCTCGGCTTAGGCGCCGCTTTAGGAACATGGTGGCTCTCAAGTGTCACAAAAAGTGAGTCCATCTTTCACATTTAGCAACTATTTTATTTAGGGGTGTAACGGTACACAAAAATTTCGGTTCGGTACGTACCTCGGTTTAGAGGTCACGGTTCGGTTCATTTTCGGTACAGTAAGAAAACAACAAAATATACATTTTGGGGTTATTTATTTACCAAATTTGCAAAATCTTCCGCCAAAATATTTGATGTGAAGTAATGGGAACCTTGGATAGGTCAATAATTCATAATAACATTGATTTTGATTCAATATTATGTTATGAATGAATATTTGTTTTATGAGTCAACATTGCAACTTTTTCTAAATGACATTTAACCTTTTAAGCTTTTTTATTTCACTTTTGTTATGTTTTTGTTTATTTTAATAGTATTTTTAGAATGTGCCGTGGGCCTTTAAAACATTAGCTGTGGGACGCAAATGGCCTCCGGGGCACACTTTTGACACCCCTGCTATAGATAATAAAAAATTAAATGTGATAAATCTATGGATAAAAAGCAGAGCCTGGCGACGCATGCGCGTTTATCATAACTCTCTCTCTCTCTCTCTGTCTCTGCCCCTCCCTCACCAATGCTGTTTTTAACCCCTTCTTAACCCTGAACGTACATTGAAAATACATACATATACATATATATATATATATATATATATATATATATACATATATATATATATCGTTGATGTTTCTGTGTTTTATCCATTATACAGTGCTCAATACCAGGGTAGAGCAGAATATACGTTAGGTCAGGAAAAAACACAGAGGCTATTTCATCCCTACAAGCCTGTTTCGCAGGTTTCTCTGCTCTGAAAATCCCCTGAAGAGCAGAGAAACCTGAGAAACAGACTTGTAGGGATGATATAGCCTCTGTGTTTTTTCCTGACCTAACGTGTGTGTGTATATATATATATATATATATATATATATATATATATATATATATATATATATATATGTCTTAATAAGGTTATCCAAAAAATAGTGCTCGATACCGTAGTAGAGCGCAATATATGTATGTGTGGGGAAAAAAAATCACAAGACTATTTCATCCCTACAGGCCTGTTTCATGAGGGGTTCCCTCAATCATCAGGAGATTTTAATGGGAGCATTCACATACCATGGTTTATATAGGGCACAGAGTGGGTGGGTACAGGCTTGCGTAGGGGCGTGGTGATTGGCTCATGTGTTACCTAGGAGGTGTTTCCGTCTGTGGCGGCATGCTGATACAATTTCGCTGCGCTTGTTGAGGGATGACAGGTCTGGACGGTATATAATAAACAGTTTCTCTTTCAAGCATAGGTTGCATCTTTTATTACCACTATTGTAAGGTGTGCTGGATGCAAGAATTTGCCATGTTATTGAATATACAACATTATTGTCTTTGAGGTCCCAAATGTGTTTGCTGAGTTCTGTGGTATTCCGCAGGTTTTGGTTCCTGAAAGAAGCCTTGTGATTGTTCCATCTGGTTTTAAACTCTCCCTCGGTTAATCCTACATATGTGTCGGATGTGTTAATGTCCTTGCGTGTTACCTTAGATTGGTAAACAACTGATGTTTGTAAGCACCCCCCGTTGAGAGGGCAATCAGGTTTCTTGCGGCAGTTGCAGCCTTTGTTGGTTTTGGGGTCGCTCTATATATATATATATATATATATATATTTATTTCTGTACACGGGGAGGGGTCTCAGAATGAGAGTGGATGAGTCAAGGTGCAGGACAGTGTTGTTACACCGAGGGCAGCCCTCCACAAGTCCAAAAGTATTGATTTCGGGACTTCGGGAAGCGGGGAACTGTCATGTGGAGAGGGCTGACCTTGCCTTGGCGCACACGCCGAGACAACGCGGCCTCCTCTCACTCCCCCAGAAAGTGAGGGGAGGCGCAGATGCCGCGAGTAACAAACAACCAGCTACCGGCTCTCGGAGGAAGAAAGAGCGAGAGAGAGAGGAGCTAACAGTCAAAGCCAAGGCCAGTTCCCCAGAGTTGTCAGTGGGCAGCCCGGTGTCTGCTTATCACGCTCTTTGAAATGACAATGGCTTGACTTGTATTTTCCTCCTGAGAGCATACTCAGATCTATAAACCAGAGGCAGGGGGGGGGGAGGACCAACAGAAGACCGGACTCGTTTGCTCGCTATCTAAGCCTTTGAGGCCGACAAGAGAGGGAGGAAGGAAGGCCGAGACAGCTTTTTCATGTCGGGGCTGGATCGGGATTTGACAAGAAAAAAAGTCAGGGCTGTCACCTGCAGCTACACGCGCCTGCTCTCAACTACTTCCCCGCGCCGCCGCTCGCTTCAAGCTACAGAGGAGGAAGCGGAGCCTTACAAAGCGCTCTCTCGGAGGGTTGGATCAGGGTGACGGACACTTTAGAGACCTGGATGTAGTCACACATCTCCAAGCCTGGGATCACAGTCTTTTGCTAACAAGCTCAGCAGCAACTTGGCTCTCTTGTACGCTGAAGCTCATCCTGGATTTCTTTTTTTCTTTTTCTTTTTTCCACAGACACACTCTCGGTTTTTTTAGATGTTGGAAAAAGTCCTAATAGAATTAGCGGTTTTATTAGTGTTCGATGCTCGGGTAGGAGTGTCCAAAGTGCGGCATGCAGCCCGTTTTTTCTTGGCCTGTGCTACAATCCTATAATTCAATAAAAACAATATAACTTCCTTCTAGTCACTTTTAGCCTATGGACTCTAGGGTCAGGGCCGACCTATGGCATAGACACACTGTTTAGGGCCACATGATTATGGCCTGCTGTCATACATACATACATACATACATACATATAAGCAACCCCCCCGTACCAAAAAGCCCTTGATGAAAGCGGATACAATTTCACCCTCACCTATGAACCCACGCCAGGAAACCAGCCAAAAAAGAACAGAAAACGAAACGACATCATCTGGTACAACCCCCCATACAGCAAAAACGTCTCAACTAACATTGGACACAAATTCCTCAATCTGATTGACAAACACTTTCCCAAAGACAACACCCTAAGAAAAGTATTCAACAAGAACAACATTAAATTGAGCTACAGCTCTATGAACAATATACGACAAATCATCTCAAAAAAAACAATTGCAAATGAGCCGTCGGCCCCCGGACAGAGCGACTCCAAAACCAACAAAGACTGCAACTGTCGAAAGAAACCTGATTGCCCTCTCAACGGGGGGTGCTTACAAACATCAGTTGTCTACCAATCTAAGGTAACACGCAAGGACATTAACACATCCGACACATATGTAGGATTAACCGAGGGAGAATTCAAAACCAGATGGAACAATCACAAGGCTTCTTTCAGGAACCAAAACCTGCGGAATACCACAGAACTCAGCAAACACATTTGGGACCTCAAAGACAATAATGTTGAATATTCAATAACATGGCAAATTCTTGCATCCAGCACACCTTACAATAGTGGTAATAAAAGATGCAACCTATGCTTGAAAGAGAAACTGTTTATTATTTACCGTCCAGACCTGTCATCCCTCAACAAGCGCAGCGAAATTGTAACAGCATGCCGCCACAGACGGAAACACCTCCTAGGTAACACATGAGCCAATCACCACGCCCCTACGCCAGCCTGTACCCACCCACTCTGTGCCCTATATAAACCATGGTATGTGAATGCTCCCATTAAAATCTCCTGATGATTGAGGGAACCCCCCCTCATGAAACAGGCCTGTAGAGATGAAATAGTCTTGTGATTTTTTTCCCCGTACATACATACATACATACATATATATACATACATATGTGTGTGTGTATTAGAGATGCGCGGTTTGCGGACACAACCGCGGAGTCCGCGGATTAGCCGCGGGTCGGGCGGTTGAAATAAAAAAAAAAAAGATTTTATCCGCGGGTCGGGTCGGGCGGTTGAAATTAAAAAAAATTAGATTTTAAATAGATTCAGGCGGGTGGCAGTTAAACCAATTGGGAAATATATATACATAGTTAAATGTTGTTACCCACATACGAAAAATGAGCAGGCACCTGCAGCATATGCCACAACAGAAGAAGAAAAAAAAAAAGAGATGGCAACGCCGGCAGCAAACGTGGTATGCGACAAACTAAAAAAGGGAATACTAAAGACAAATAGGCCAGAAAAGTTCAGCGTGGACTCGTTTTTATGAGGTTGTAAATCAGGATGATAGTAATGCTGGCTTCGAGATTTGCAAGAGCTGCGACGCTGTTTATGTCTACGACAGTCACAAAACCGCGACATCTAACATGGTGCATCACATTTGTGCAAAACCCCGAATCTCCACAAACACCCTGAGCATGAGCAGTTTCGTCCGCCGTGATCCCAGAAGAGTGCCACAGGATGTTAAAGCAAGATAGAACGCAGCTGCCTGCAGCAGTTTGAGTGGAGGTGCGCTCAGCGCGGCTCCCAGATGATTGCGCACTGGTGTGCGTCTGGGCCGTGACAGCGTGGCACGCATTGAATGTCTCTGCTGCATTGGATCAGTCTCCTTTCTTTAACAGGCAAAAGCTTTATAACCTCACTAATGCCTTGCATCGTCTATATTAGATATATAACAACGGGCGGATGGCGGGCGGGTGCGGTTTTGATTAAATGTTAGTTCGGGTGGATGGCGGATGGTTGACGACTTTTGTGATGCGGTTGCGGATGAAATAATTGCCTATCCGCGCATCTCTAGTGTGTATATATATATACACACCGTACTTTTCGGAGTATAAGTCGCTCCGGAGTATAAGTCGCACCAGCCGAAAATGCATAATAAAGAAGGAAAAAAACATATATAAGTCGCACTGGAGTATAAGTTGCATTTTTTGGGGATATGTATTTGATAAAAGCCAACACCAAGAATAGACATTTGAAAGTCTGGTCTACCGTTACGTCTCGGATGCGCCAGCTATATGTGGCATCTCTTGAGGAAAGGGGGGCAAAGGTTGAAATTGAACCAGCTGTTTCCAAACATTGGGATCTGTGATAATACCGGAGTTGAAACGCTTAGAGATTATGACTGTTCTTTGCATGGATGGACAGGCAATTACTAGAATTTAAATTAATATAAGACAAACATATTTTTATCTTCGAGTCAAGGACAAACTATTAACTATTGTGAGTGAGAGGAAGAAAATCTCTGACTAGCTTGGTTTGAAAGCATAAATCTCCAAACAACCTTTCTAGGGAAGAATATTTAGGTCAAATTAGTAAAAATAAATAAATTAATAATAATGTTTGGTTTTGGAAACACTTCAACATACGTACATTAAGTGCCCATTCTGCTAAATTGGAGTTTGTCATGTCTCTTTTAAACAGTGGCGGGCCGTGTGTTTCTCACCTCGGCCTTCAGTGATGTCCTTCTTAGTCCGACTTCACCTCTCAAAATACTGTAATTTATGTCACCACATGGACATGGCTAAAGATACTATAAAGAAACCCACTTGCACACTACTGGCTATTGAATCCTCTCAACAGTGTACAAAACGGTCTATTTGTCGGCACATTTAACATTCAATAAACCCGCATCAGCAATTAAAACATATCTTAAATGCATACTTGCCAACCCTCACGATTTTTCAGGGAGACTCCCGAATTTCAGTGCCCCTCCAGAAAATCTCCCGGGGCAACCATTCTCCCGATTTTCACCCGGACAACAATATTAAGGGCATGCCGTGATGGCACTGCCTTTAGCGTCCTCTACAACCTGTCGACGCGTCCGCTTTTTCACCATACAAACAGCGTGCCGGCCCAGTCACATGTTGTATGCGGCTTCTGCAGACACATGAAAGTGACTGCAAGACATACAGGTCACACTGAGGGTGGCCGTATAAACAACTTTAACACTGTTACAAATATGCGCCACACTGTGAACCCACACCAAACAAGAATGACAAAAAAAAAATTCAGGAGAACATCCGCACCATAACACAACATAAACACAACAGAACAAATACCCAGAATCCCTTATATTCCTAACTCTTCCGGGCTACAATATATATACAATACAGTATGCTTACGTGGTACTGTCAAAATTAAAAGAATTGTATAAAACAAGTGAAACATGAAAAATTTAAGAAATAAAATAATTTAACTCACAATTTGTAGCACCCATTCGACGCCGTATAAGCCAGTGGTACCGCTCGTAGTCGGTAGTTGGTCGTAGTCGGTTGATTCGTGTGAAAGTCGCGGGCAAACCATTTCACCACCGGGATATCTTCCGGTGTCGGCCGACATCGTCTCACAAGATGTAGTTTCTCTTAACCCTGTAAGACCCAAATATAGAAAAACCTAAAAATAAAATATTTGACCTTTCAGATGTTGTTGTAGGAGGCATTTGATGCAGAAATTGAAGAGTTAAAAAAAAAATAAAAAATAAATGTTTATGTATGTTTTTAGAGAAAAGTTGTAATATTGCAGAATTTCTGTATTTGTACTCACAACTAAGGGTTCATTTGCAGGGTTGATTGCTTACTTAGCCCCATAACGGTATATATCATTAATAATAATCACACAGTTATATTTTTATGAAGTCATTTATTACAAATATAAAAAATATGAAACAAGATAAAACTCTTAAAAAAACAACCTCTTTTTTTCTTTTCATGACATTGGTCATGAAGACTTTCATTGGTGGTGAAAGTCCTAAAAACAGTCCCTGTCTGTAGAATGTATACTATCCATGTATGGAGAAAATACTTCAGCCAGATCTAGTGGAGGGAATACAACCTGTTTGAGTCCACTGCAACAAGCCAGCTATTTGACTACCACATTCACCCAGTGTTGTATAATTGCAACAATTATATAACAAGCTCTAAATGAAATTTGATGCATCTGTTCCACAATAACTACATATGTACATGCTCTAGACATTGTAATAACCAAAAAAAAATATAAAAGACATTTTTATTACTTGAATCTGATGAATCCAGTCCAATAAAACAAATGGATTTTGTTCGAAGGAAACCTTGAGAGGTTGTGTGAGTTCAAATGTACGATCCAATAGCCTTGTGAGACTGAACAATAGAACCCAATGAGGGTAAATGTGGTAAAAAAATAAAAATATATACAACAGATTGTTTTTTAAAATGGTTAAAGGTAACGTTGTAATTTTACAACAAGGGGTGTTACAGGGTTTAAGTATCCTTCTTGAAAATGGGGAAGCGAACCATCCAGACTGTTATTGACGCATCTGTGATGGTATGGGGGTGCATTAGTGCCCAAGGCATGGGTAACTTACACATCTGTGAAGGCACCATTAATGCTGAAAGGTACATACAGGTTTTGGAGCAACATATGCTGCCATCCAAGCGCCGTCTTTTTCATGGACGCCCCTGCTCATTTCAGCAAGACAATGCCAAGCCACATTCAGCACTTGTTACAATAGCATTGTTTCTTAAAAAAAAAAGAGTGTGGGTATTTTCCTGGTCCACCTGCAGTCCAGACCTGTCTCCCATCGAAAATGTGTGGCGCATTATGAAGCGTAAAATACGACACCGGACTGTTGAACGACTGAAGCTCTACATAAAACAAGAATGGGAAAGAATTCCACTTTCAAAGCTTCAACAATTAGTTTCCTCAGTTCCCAATCGTTTATTGAGTGTTGTTAAAAGAAAAAGTGATGTAACACAGTGGTGAACATGCCCTTTCCCAACTACTTTGGCACGTGTTGCAGCCATGAAATTCTAAGTTAATTATTATTTGCAAAAAAAAATAAAGTTTATGAGTTTGAACATCAAATATCTTGTCTTTGTAGTGCATTCAATTGAATATGGGTTGAAAAGGATTTGCAAATCATTGTATTCCGTTTATATTTACATCTAACACAATTTCTCAACTCATATGGAAACAGGGTTTGTACTATTGACTTTGTTTTTCCTCTAACAATTGCATGTAATAAAAGAAAATGTTAAATATTTAAATATTCCGTTGATATTGTTGCACGGAAAAATGCACAGTCCAAAAAATTTGATTGGTACCCGTATTGCATCGGCCGATATCACTCATGGATAATCGGAATCGGCAGCATAATCGGAACATCCTTAGACTTAGACAAACTTTAATGATCCACGAGGGAAATTGTTCCACACAGTAGCTCAGATGGAAAGGATAATGCAGGTATAAAGTAGACAAAAATCTAACACAATTCCCCAACTCATATGGAAACAGGGTTTGTAATTGGCTATGTCAATTATCTATCAACTGTATGTGTCTGTTCACTTACAGTGCACGGACATTGTTGATTCTGAAGGCCCCGGGCAGATTTTGGTACAGCATGGCAACAAAACCTAGCTGAATTCTGATTGGATACAAACTCTAACCTTAAAAACAACAGCACTGGAAAGGAGCATAATATGACACGAAGAGAATATGAATACTTTGAGATATTTAGGGAAAGTAAATAAATAAATACTTTGATCTTTAATTATGATCATGATTTCTGGTTATGTTAGGCCATACTTGCCAACCTTGAGACCTCCGATTTCGGGAGGTGGGGGGAAGGGGGATGGGCGTGGTCGGGGTTGGAGGGGGTATTTGTGGCTAAAAGGGGAGGAGTATATTTACAGCTAGAATTCACCAAGTCAAGTATTTCATATATATATATATATATATATGAAATAACAGGGGTCACTCCGCGCGCAGTGCGCTCACGAAAGGGGTGGGGCTCACCCTGGTTGATATAGACAGCAGCTAGGACGGTGGCCATGGAAGTCGGAACCCGCTAAGGAGTGTGTAACAACCCACCTGCCGAATCAACTAGCCCTGAAAATGGATGGCGCTGGAGCGTCGGGCCCATACCCGGCCGTCGCCGGCAGCGAGACGCGCTTGGAGGTGCGCTCAGCGCGGCTCCCATATGATTGCGCACTGGTGTGCGTCTGGGTCGTGACAGCGTGGCAAGCGAATGTCTGTGCTGCATTGGATCAGTCTCTTTTCTTTAACAGGCAAAAGCTTTATAACCTCACTAATGCCTTGCATCGTCTATATTAGATATATAACAACGGGCGGATGCGGTTCTGATCAAATGTTACATAGGGTGGATTGCGGATGGTTGACGACTTCCTGATGCGGTTGCGGATGAAATAATTGCCTATCCGCACATCTCTAATACATATACAGTATATACACACACATTATAATGTCTTTAAAGTGTGCAGGTTCTACTCATTGTTGAGTTAAGGGTTGAATTGTCATCCTTGTTCTATTCTCTGTCACTATTTTTCTAACCATGCTGAACTCTGATGATGCATTGCTGTGTGGCACGCACAAAAGTGCTTTCATCAAATGCACTAGATGGCAGTATTGTCCTGTTTAAGAGTGTCACAACATTGCTGTTTACGGCAGACGAACTGCTTTACGGTAGACAAAAACGTGACTGCTGTTGTTGTGTGTTGTTGCCACGCTGGGAGGACGTTAATGAAACTGCCTAACAATAAACCCACATAAGAAACCAAGAACTCGCCCTCCATCATTCTACAGTTATAACGTGATTGGGCAGGTATGCTGGTTATATTGTGGGTTAGCGGACTCAGGTCCTCGTGGACCTGAGTCCGCCTGAATTCCGGGAGATTTTCGGGAGAAAATTTGTCCCGTGAGGTTTTCGGGAGAGGCGCTGAATTTCAGGAGTCTCCCGGAAAATCCGGGAGGGTTGGCAAGTATGTGTTAGGCCAGCAGAGAAGGCCTTGCTGGCCCTGACGGCACACCAGGGCCGGCCCGTGGCATAGGCCGTATAGGCAAATGCTAAGGGCGCCGTCCATCAGGGGGCGCCATGCCAGTGCCACAAATGTTGGAGAAAAAAAAAAGAAAAAAAAAGTTGTTACTATTATTTCTAAATACAAAAAATAATCTCACGTTAATTAAAATGCAAAGTAAAGACTATTTAAGAGAAATATTATTTGTTACAACATTACGCCCCCCCTCCTCCCCACGCACGGTGCGCCCCCTCCCTTCCCGTATCATGACTCTTTTTGGACGTCACCACATCAAAAAATCAACACAAGATGTCAAAACGGCCAAAACTGTCAGGTGCCCAGGGAAGAAACAAGAGAAAAGAGGAGAAACGAGAAAAGACAGAGGTAGCAGGTAGGTAACGTTAGCCTACATAAAATTATTTGTCTGTTACAGAATGTGATAGTAACCTGGCTTTTTAGCATTAAGCTAATGTTACATGATTCGGCAATTGCTAATCAATAAATAGCTAGTTCTGTTTTAACGTCGGGTTAATATTGTGGAGGGGGCTAAATTGTTATGGAAAATAATAATGTAACGTTAGGTAATTACAGTACTCCCACCTTACATTCCTCAGGGACATTTGTATTAGATCTTTTAAGCAGGTGTTTTTTGTTTACATTGTTATTGCCTTCTGGTTAGCTAATGTTTGCCCTGCAGGTAATAGTCACTTTTCCACCCCTTTATATATTAGGTATAGTTGTAAGTAAAAAAAAAAAAGGTCAAAGACAAAGCTATTCGGGTTCTTGTGAGTATATACACTTCACTGCCGATGTGGGGGGGCGCCACCTAAAATCTTGCCTAGGGCGCCAGATTGATTAGGGCCGGGCCTGCGGCACACCACTGCTTTTAAACAAAAACGGCAAACAACTCGGCTGAAAATACTGTCGGACAACTGGCGGCAAACAGACGTAATCGGGCCTCGCCCTCAGAGGACAACTTAATGGCTCTCTGGCCAAGCAAAGCCATTAACGAGCCAACTGACACGATGACAGACGACCCTAAAAGGAGCTCCTTCGCCCGCTCGGTCCTCCTCTCGCTGGGGGTATCGCCGGGTGTCCGGGGGGTGGCCCCACCACGCTCGCGAGAAGCACGGCGACAGGTGACCGAAGCCAACCGAGCCGTTGACGATAGCTACGAACATCCGACTCGAGGTGCAAGAAAAGGACCAATCTCAGCTTCCTTGTTTCAGAGACAAGGGTGAGAACATGATTGTCTACACAAGCCAAACAACCAGGTTTTTTTTCATTGGCAAAATCGTCCTTGTATCCATCCTGTGTATTCCCCGCTGGCCCTGACATGCTGGAAATGCCTGCTTAAGTGCTGCTCTGACATTAGCTGAGTGTAGTCACACTATTTGGCCTGGGGACAAACGCTAGAAATGCCCTATAAATATGGATGTGTCCACCCCCCCCCCCTACACACCTCTTCCTCCTACTACCCCCTCTTTTTGCTGCCCAATGTCCCTTGTGCATATACAGTATACAAATGTGTGTGTCTGTGGCACGCCATTTGCTCTGTCAAAGCATGTCGCCACTGTTTGTTTACTCACGCTGACAGAGATACACCCGCCACCGAGTGCCAAAGAGGCTGCCAACGCTCCAGCGCCTCCTGTTAATAATGCATCCGCAAATGGGGTTAGAAGAAGGGGGGGTCGGGGGAAGGGGATTCCTGGTAAATTTCCTGAAAAAAAAAATCTGGAAATTCAACCTGCGATGCTCCATCCATCCATCCATCCATCTTCTTCCGCTTATCCGAGGTCGGGTCGCGGGGGCAGCAGCTTAAGCAGGGAAGCCCAGACTTCCCTCTCCCCAGCCACTTCGTCCAGCTCTTCCTGTGGGACCCCGAGGCGTTCCCAGGCCAGCCGGGAGACATAGTCTTCCCAACGTGTCCTGGGTCTTCCCCGCGGCCTCCTACCGGTGGGACGTGCCCTAAACACCTCCCTAGGGAGGCGTTCGGGTGGCATCCTGACCAGATGCCCGAACCACCTCATCTGGCTCCTCTCGATGTGGAGGAGCAGCGGCTTTACTTTGAGCTCCTCCCGGATGGCAGAGCTTCTCACCCTATCTCTAAGGGAGAGCCCCGCCACCCGGCGGAGGAAACTCATTTCAGCCGCTTGTACCCGTGATCTTGTCCTTTCGGTCATAACCCAAAGCTCATGACCATAGGTGAGGATGGGAACGTAGATCGACCGGTAAATTGAGAGCTTTGCCTTCCGGCTCAGCTCCTTCTTCACCACAACGGATCGATACAGCGTCCGCATTACTGAAGACGCCGCACCGATCCGCCTGTCGATCTCACGATCCACTCTTCCCCCACTCGTGAACAAGACTCCGAGGTACTTGAACTCCTCCACTTGGGGCAAGATCTCCTCCCCAACCCGGAGATGGCACTCCACCCTTTTCCGGGCGAGAACCATGGACTCGGACTTGGAGGTGCTGATTCTGACCTGCTGATTCTGACCTGCGATGCTTTGCTGGATAAATACAATTTCCTTTATGGGCATAATAAAGTATCAATCTATTTATAGCTATTTATCTATGAACGTATGGAAATGTATGATAATTTATGAAAATAATATAGTACAGTCAGTGACGTGCAGTCGGGGGCGGGGCCTCACCTGCCATCATGGAAAGAAAAAAAATGTAAAAAGAAAAAAATATATATATTAAATTGTTAAATCTATCCAGTGATTATACTATAAAGTTATTTTCCATTTAACTTCACCAGTTTTAGATTATTTTTATTCAAAATCGCTGAATTTTCACATTTGCCGTTCAAATACTGAGAAGAGACGGTGCGGTGAACAGCAGCCAGTCGAGGCACGTCACTCAGTGCCTCAACATGGACGGGACTCGGCTAACTGCTGGTCTGCTGTGCAGTGAGACCGTATTGCTATATGAGCTATATTATACATTTCCATAGTTTAGTTAGCTGAGGTATATAATGTACAGTGTATTTTGTCAACAACTGTATGTGTGTAATGTATTTCTTGTGCTGAGCGATCATAAAACGGCTGCAAAAGACGCACTGGCTGAGGCTTGCCTCCTGCACCCCCGCCGTAGAATGCACGGCAACCCCTGACGGGAGTGTTATATCAACTAAAGCCCACACTTAAACTTTCCACGTGCAAGATTGAATCTATTTAAAAAAGTTATTTCATAAGAAGCCAAAAAGTGCAAAAACAATAATGTTCGTGTTGGAGGAGTTGTGAATGACTGCAGGGCCACAACATTAGGTACACCTGCAGACTGCAGGTGTACCTAATTCACAACTCCTCCAACACGAACATTATTGTTTTTGCACTTTTTGGCTTCTTATTAAATAACTTTTGTAACCTATTTTTATGGGCTTTCCTCTTTGTGATGTTAAGTTCCTGTTATGCGCTGTTATACAGTATATGCCTTGAGCTCTTATTTTGAAGACGCTAAAGAGTGGAATTTTGACACGTTGGAGTGGAGCGGAAGTTTTTGAAAGAAGGTAAATAAAGTGGTCCTCGTGTAAACTGGAGCCTCCGTGTTTGTTATTTTGTAGTTTCATACAGTATAGGCGACATTTATAAACCCTCGGTTACACTTTTTTAAATAGATTCAATCTTGCACGTGGAAAGTTGAAGTGAGGGCTTTAGTTGATATAACACTCCCGTCAGGGGGTTCATTAATCCAGCACAATAGCGGCGCATTTATAAGTAAAGGTAAGACCATAATAACGTTTTTTTATTAAATGTGCTTTTTTGTGTGCTACAGTTTGTATGTGTAAAGTTAAAGTTAAGTTAAAGTACCAATGATTGTCACACACACACTAGGTGTGGTGAAATGTGTCCTCTGCGTTTGACCCATCCCCTTGTTCACCCCCTGGGAGGTGAGGGGAGCAGTGGGCAGCAGCGGCGCCACGCCTGGGAATCATTTTTGGTGATTTAACCCCCAATTCCAACCCTTGATGCTGAGTGCCAAGCAGGGAAGAATGCTGGTATGAGCTTTTAAACATAACCCGTTAACTGCTGCCAATCAAATGGTGAATAAGATACTCTTTAGGGTTCATATGTTTGTAAATCTGACTGTGATGAAGTCAGTGCCTCACCAGCCATCAACCTCACCGCACGTCACTGAGTACAGTAATCATTTTGTTTATTTAAAAAAATGCTATGTGTGGCTACAGAGACAACACACAAAATAAACAACAACTTAAAAAAAAAAGATGTACCGTAATTTTCGGAATATAAGTCGCTCCGGAGTATAAGTCGCACCTGCCGAAAATGCATAATAAAGAAGGAAAAAAACATATATAAGTTGCACTGGAGTATAAGTCGCATTTTTTGGGGGAATGTATTTGATAAAAGCCAACAGCAAGAATAGACATTTGAAAGGCAATTTAAAATAAATAAAGAATAGTGAACAACAGGCTGAATAAGTGTACGTTACATGAGGCATAAATAACCAACTGAACATATTATGGTAAGAGTCATTCAAATAACTATAACATATAGAACATGCTATACGTTTACCAAACAATCTGTCACTCCTAATCGCTAAATCCCATGAAATCTTATACGTCTAGTCTCTTACGTGAATGAGATCAATAATATTATAATGTGTTCATCATTTCACACATAAGTCGCTCCTGAGTATAAGTCGCACCCCCGGCCAAACTATGAAAAAAAGTAAGACTTATAGTCTGAAAAATAAGGTATTTACTAAATTTAATATATATAAGAAAACAGAAAAAAAATACAGTTTAGATTTGACAGATTTGTATTTAAAATACAAATTTAGAATATAAAAAATAGGACAAATAATCAGTTTTTTTTGGTATATTTATTAACTGTATTCACAATAAATATTGAAAATATTTGGGGAAAAAAATAGAAGAAACTTAACATTTATTTCGGTGGATTTATTGAGTGTACGACCAAGGAAACAATTAAATTTAAAAGAAAAATGAAGACAATAATTTTTTATTTTGTTATATTTATTAACTGCGTTTACAATAAAAATTAAAAAATATAGAAGAAAATAATCATAGGGTTTTTTTTGGTAGATTGATCAATTATATTTACAATCCATCCATCCATCCATTTTCTACCGCTTGTCCCTTTTGGGGCTGCTGGAGCCTATCAAGTTGCCATTTCAATCACAAGGCCAATGCAGATAGACAGACAACATTCACACACTAGGGACCATTTAGTGTTGCCAATCAACCTATTACAATGCAAATTTGAAATATATAATAAAGTAGAATAAAACAGTCATAGCTTTTAGTAGATTTTTATCTGTATTTAATTTTTTTTCTTTTTTAATTTAAATAAAAATGGAAGTAAATAATTATAGTTTCTATTTGTGGATTTATAAAAATGAAGAGAATGTCTCTTTGGTAGATTCATCAACTATATTTACAAAAAAGAAAAGAAAATAGACGATAATAATTAAAGTTAACTTTGGTAGATGTCCTAACTTCATAACTTATTTTTTTAATTATTATTATTGTATTATTTAAAAAATTATGTAGTAATACAATACAAATATAGTTAATCTGATCATGTTTACCTATTAATCTTTTTGTGTATTTATTTTTATTATTTTATTAAATCAACATAAAAAACACGAGATACACTTACAGTCAGTGCACCAACCCAAAAACACTCATTCACACAAAAGGGTTGTTTTCTTCTGTTATTAATATTCTGGTTCCTACAATATATATCGATGCAGTCCGTGAAGCACGTGTAATGTATTTCTTGCAAAGTATAGTGTATATCAGGGGTCAAAAAGTGTGACTTGGGGGAAAAGAAAAGAAAAAACACTTTTTAAAACATGTGTTAAGTTTCTAAATGAGAGAACTTCAACTATCAAATTCACTTTGGTGCATACAGTATCACAACAATATATAAACCTTACACTAGTGGTTCTCAAACTTACTTCACCAAGCACCACCTCAGAAAACACTCGGCTCTCCAAGTACCACCATAACGACCAACATTAAAATACAGTAGCGTAGTAGGCCTAAGTATCATTCATAACAAGGCAGAGTGTTCTTAATATTTTTTTTACTCACAATTTGAACGGTAACACTGTTTGAATATTTAATTAAATCATTATTTTGTGTACCACAGTTGAAGAATCCCTGCCTTAGATAATTTTGCTAGCTCAAATTCTACATTCCCATATATAATAACTGGTAAAATGACAACTTTAATTAGTTTTGTGACCATTCCTGCAAACACATGGCCGCTAACGTGTGCTATGTTCGCCGTCACACTGCAAAAAGTCAGTGTTCAAAAACAAGAAAAAAAAAATACAAAAATGAGGGGCATTTTATTTGAATTAAGCAAAATTATCTGCCAATAGAACAAGAAAATTTAGCTTGTCAAGACTTTCCAAAACAAGTAAAATTAGCTAACCTCAATGAACCCCAAAATACCTTAAAATAAGTATATGCTCACTAATAACAAGTGCACTTTTCTTGGTAGGAAAAAAACAAAAAACCTTTTTGCTCAATATGTTGAAAAATATTCCTAAATGAAGTAAATGCTAGTGCCATTATCTTGACATAATGATATGCGCTCGGCATTACATTTCTTGAAACCAGCAAATTTATACAAAAAACAAATTTATTGTTCTTAATGGAAAGGCAACAAGGCAAGCGCTTGTTACTCTCGGGGTCTCCTAGCCGCTCAGGCAAATCATATTGTCTA
This sequence comes from Nerophis lumbriciformis, assembly GCF_033978685.3. NCBI lineage: Eukaryota > Metazoa > Chordata > Actinopteri > Syngnathiformes > Syngnathidae > Nerophis > Nerophis lumbriciformis. The sequence continues at coordinate 5,931,746 of NC_084574.2, read as the reverse complement.
CAAATGCATTTTTCCATGGATAACATGACATCATCGCGCCAAGTGCGTGCTCTTTCAGTCAATTAGTGCGCATATATACAGCCCGGCCCCCAGCCAAATTTTTTTTAATTGTAATTTTGAAGAATTTATCTGAATGTGAATGAACTATTTCTGTTCAAAATAGTTAGAAATGTCACATGTTAAATGTTTAAATATTAACTGTCAGTTTACTGTACTGTGCCAACTGTACTACTATATGAGTACCTATTTAGGGCCCGCAATGGGACATAAGGACCTATTGAATTTGTAAGGTTTTATTATTCTTTTTTCTTTATTCTTCCGCCGCCTCTTTGAGCACTAATTTGACCCACTTAACATGCTTCAAAACTCACCATATTTGACCCACCTATCAGGACCTGCGAAAATTGTCTTTTAATAAAAAAACTGAACCGCAAAAATCAAAATTGCGCTCTAGCGCCCCCTAGGAAGAAATAAAAACAAACTAGACTGCCTGTAACTCCCACTAGGAAGGTCGGAGAGACATGAAACAAAAACCTCTATGTAGGTCTGACTCAGACCTAACTTTCATAATGGTACACTCTCGGGCTAAAATCAACAGGAAGTTGGCAATTCCCCCTTCAAGACAAAAAAAGTACTAAAAACAGTCACTTTTACCTCTTTGAGCTGTAATTTGACCCCCTTAACATGCTTCAAAACTCACCAAACTGAACACACACATCAGGACTGTGATCTAATGAAAAAACCTAACCCCAAATCTAAAAATTGTGCTCTACAGCAATTTTTTAATAAAACGCACAAAAAACTGCTCCTCGGATGAAAAATCTGACAAAACTGCCTGTAACTCCCACTGGGAAGGTCGGAGAGAGATGAAACAAAAACCTCTATGTAGGTCTCACTTAGACCTACATTTCATAAATTGACAACCCCCAGCAAAAATCAACAGGAAGTTTGCTATTCCCCCTTCAAAACAAAATTTTTGTAAAAAACGGTCACCTTCCTTCAAAAACGAACTCCTCTGAGCGCGTTTGTCGTTTCGCCTTCAAACTAACACAGGAGAGAGATTGAACCCTTCTGATTACAACAACAGAAGCGCTTTTTTTTTATAACTGCTCCGGTTTTGATTTTATGAGCCTTCAAAGAACCGCTGCGCTGACGCTGCTGCGCTGCTGGTTTTTTAAGATGGCTGCTCAAAAGCAGGAAGCACCAACGTGCCCACACAATGCAGACAAGGTAGGTACACTAGACAAAAGTCTTGGGACACTTCAGACTAAAAGTAGACAAAAGTATTGGGACACTTAGGACTAGCACCTGCCAAATACGCGGGCCCGACCAACGCTGCTTGCAGCTTTAATTTCTATTGTTTCATTGAAAATAAAACAGCAAAGTCCATTTGGCTGTCATCTGTTTTAATTATGAGACACAATTGTGTCAAAATCATGATTTTTTTTTCATGCTTGAAATAAGAAATTACTTTAAAAAAGTAGTTTTATACTTGTGAGTGTTGATGACACAGCAGTTGATATTCTAGTCTCAAGCATGTTTTACTCAATATAGGTCATCAAATCTCAGCAACAAGCTGTAATATCTTACTGAGATCATTTAGGAGCAAAACCCTTAAAACAAGTAAAACACTCTAACATAAAATCTGCTTAGTGAGAAGAATTATCTTATCAGACAGAAAATAAGCAAATATCACCCTTATTTGACATATTTCATCTTACTTAGATTTCACTGTGGGTGAAGCCATAGCATCCACATCGAGTGTCACGGTACCTTTACCCCCGCCGGCGCCTCGGCAGCCCGGTGGGCGCCCCGTGGCTGCACTGATGCCAGCGCGTGCACGGCGGCAGGAAGAGGGGGTGGGGGGGGGGGGGGGGGGGGGGTTTGGGTCACCGCTGGGAGGAAATGGGCCATTAGCGCAGTCCAAGCCCCAGTCTTTTACTCCACTTCACTACACATCACACACGAGGCCCCGCCCCTCCGTCGCTCGCCCGCTCCTCACCAGCTAACACGTGCTAATTAGCCCGGCGACAGGGCACGTATCTTCCTGCCTGGGGAGCATATGTGCAGCTGCAGAGCAAAGCTGTCTGCGAGGACGCGGCCTGGGACTAAAAACCCCGCCGCCGCTTCATTACTCTTCCTTCATGCCCTTCACTTAAATGTGGACTGAGAGCGAGGCCTGGAAGTGACTCTTTAAAATACGCCATCAAAGCCAGAAACGGGGTTTCTTCAGTATTAAGATGTTCGCCGTAACGCAACGTCTGAAAAAGTATTCTTTCCCGCTTTTTTTTTTTTTTCCTTTCTTCTTTTTCGCCTAACGACCTGTGAAACAAAGCAATATTATAAAAGGAGACGTGTGTTTGTTTTGGCCGATAACGCGGGCAGGCTGATTAGAGCAGAACAATGGCCACGTAAATGCCGAGCCAGCTGAGCTTTGATGCTGTGGTATGCTTTGGAGCAGTGGTTCTTAACCTTGTTGGGAGGTACCAAACCACACCAGTTTCATATGCGCATTCACCCAACCCTTCTTTAGTTACAAATAACATGTTTTTTTTTTCAAATTCAAGACAAAGTTATATGTTTTTGGTAACATTTTAGTATGGGGAACATATTCTAAGTAACAAAGACTTAATTTAGAGTTATTTGGTTAGGGTTAGAGGGTTAGGGTCCATTCAAATAACTATAACATATAGAACATGCTATACGTTTACCAAACAATCTGTCACTCCTAATCGCTAAATCCCATGAAATCTTATACATCTAGTCTCTTACGTGAATGAGATCAATAATATTATAATGTGTTAATCATTTCACACATAAGTCGCTCCTGAGTATAAGTCGCACCCCCGGCCAAACTATGAAAAAAACTAAGACTTATAGTCCGAAAAATACGGTATTTACTAAATTTAATATATATATAAGAAAACAGTTTAGATTTGACAGATTTGTATTTACAATACAAATTTAGAATATAAAAAATAGGACAAATAATCATTTTTTTTGGTATTTTTATTAACTGTATTCACAATAAACATTGAAAATATTTGGAGAAAAAAAATTGAAGAAACTTAACATTTATTTTGGTGGATTTATTGACTGTACGACCAAAGAAAAAATTAAATTTAAAAGAAAAATGAAGACAATCATTTTTATTTTGTTATATTTATTAACTGTGTTTACAATAAAAAATTAAAAAATATAGAAGAAAATAATCATAGGTTTTTTTTTTGGGTAGATTGATCAATTATAATGCCGAATAAGTTAAAGTTAATTAGTTAAAGTTAAAGTTAAAGTACCAATGATAGTCACACCCACACTAGGTGTGGTGACATTTGTCCTCTGCATTTGACCCATCCCCTTGATCACCCCCTGGGAGGTGAGAGGAGCAGTGGGCAGCAGCGGTGCCGCACCCGGGAATAATTTTTGGTGATTTAACCCCCAATTCCAACCCTTGATGCTGAGTGCCAAGCAGGGAGGTAATGGATCCCATTTTTATAGTCTTTGGTATGACTCGGCCGGGGTTTGAACTCACGACCTACCGATCTCAGGGCGGACACTCTAACCACTAGACCACTGAGTAGGTTAAGAGCCAATATGTTACTAATTTACATGTTAATAAGCAACTAATTAATGGTGAATATGTTCCCCATACTAAAGTGTTACCATGTTTTATTACTGGTGCACAAAATGAAGCGTGCATGAACATCACCTTGTTCAAACAACAAAACCAACATAAACTCACAACAAATTACACACCTGCAAATCAGTCTGACTTCTGCTGTTGCCGTATCCGTAATACACCGATAGGGAGAAGTTTTTATTTACACGATGAGTCGGGTGTGTCTTGACCTCCACCGAATCCCTAGGGTTCGATCGAACCCAGGTTATGAACCACTGCTTTGGACTGATAAACTGAGGGCCCCGTTTACACTAAACCGGGATGAGGTTATTCAGGGTAAATCCCACCTAACCTTATCCGTGTCCACACACACATCAATGCAATGCCACCGTTTAAAACCTCCTCCCGCCCTCCGCCCGCCGGCGCAACGCGACCTAATACGCATGCGCGGAAAATACACACGTCATAGTCACCTCCAAGTGTTGCTTTGTGTGCAAGTTCTTAAATGGAACTTATCTGAACAATATCCAGTATTGTGGTATTTCAATGAACTGGAATCTAGTGTGCTGTGGGGTCCTATTGTAGTGAATCACACCTGAGACATCATAAACTAATCACGTAAACAATGTGATAAATAACATTTTACATCAATCAAACTAGGGATCTAGATATCTGGTCAGAACAAGTCTCACTCTTTTGCTTTCACCTTCATTGTCCATTCCTTTTTGGTGACTTTATATACTCTGGACCTAGACGTTGAGTCCGTGACATACATGGAGGACAATAACTGATACAGTCTGCTTTGACAGTCCAAAAGCATTCGCTGTTTTCCGTAGTCCAGGTAATACAAAGCACACGCTACCTTTATATATCACATCCACGGGAGCCCGCCATCAGTGTGTGAATGTGTGTGTGTGAATGGGTGAATGTGGAAATAGTGTCAAAGCGCTTTGAGTTCCTTAAAAAGGTAGAAAAGCGCTATACAAGTACAACCCATTTACCATTTGACTCTCCTTCGACAAATTGACAAAGTTTTTCGCTAAGTAGAATCACAGCTGACATTGGAAAGTTGTCTTGCCGTCTGAGAAGGGTTGTATCCCAAATAGCTGCAATGGCTTTCTCTTAAGGTATTCATGTGTGATTTCCACAAGCGTCTGTACATGTAGAAGAAGGAGAAACACGGGCATGTCTGGATGACTCGCCTCCATATTTCCAGTGGTTAGCTCCGAGCTACGAAACCGCTTTATTATGAAGCTGGCTGTGGCGCCACTTCCTGTGTGGGCCAAGTCTTTCTGGTGTCACTTCCTCTCCAGACGCAGTTTGTAAACAATCAATGAGTCCATACAAAGCTAAGTGCCGGAGATTCAAGAATTACACGGCTGACTTACCCGTGTAAAAATGTGTCCGAGGAGGGGGACCTTAAACGCTGGTTTAGTGTGGCTGAAACGGGGCTTAGGCTAAATAATTATTTGTTTAAGGGGGTAGGGCCGTCGGAAGTTGTCAGACCCGTCAGCGATCCTGTTCTGTCTCCCTGTAATGTTTGTCTGATCTAGAATGGGATTGTGCTGAAAATTGTAATTTCCCCTCGGGGGTTAATAAGGTATTTCTGATTCGGATCTGAACGACTTAGTGTAGACATAGCCTGAGATGCTTTGGTGGGCCAATCAAATGACAGCAGTGTGCCTAGCTCCGCCCTTTAGTGCAACAGAGGGTGGGGCCCGTCTGTGTAGGGTTGTCCCGATATCAATATGTTGGTACCGGTACCAAAATGTATTTCGATACATTTCGATACTTTTCTAAATAAAGGGGACCACAAAAAAATGTCCTTATTGGCTTTATTTTAACAAAAAAATCTTAGGGTACATTAAACATATGTTTATTATTGCAATTGTGTCCTTAAATAAATTAGTGAACATACTTTTCTTTTATTAGTAAGTAAACAAACAAAGGCTCCTGATTAGTCTGCTGACATATGCAGTAACATATTGTGTCATTTATACACCTATTATTTTGTCAACAATATTAAGGACAAACTGTAAAAATGAATTATTAATCTACCTGTTAATTTACTGTTAATATCTGCTTATTTTCAGTTTTAAGATGCTCTATGTACACTTCTGTTAAAATGTAATAATCACTTATTCTGTTTTTTGGATGCTTTACATTAGTTTTGGATGATACCACAAATTTAGGTATCAATCAAAATGTATTCATATAGCCCTTAATCACACGTGTCTCAAAGGGCTGCCAAGTAGTTACAGGATCATACATTGGTCATATTCACAGTCCTCATGTGTCCAGGGACATATTTACTGACTTTATAAACATAATATGAATTAAAAAAAAAAGGAAAAAACATTTTGTGACAACAAAAAATAATGATGTGTATCTAGTCATATCAACTAGATACACTATTGTACTTGATATCATTACAGTGGATGTCAGGTATAGATCCACCCATGGAACGGCTATTGTACCCTCCTACGGTGTGTAGTGAAGCATGTTTAGCTATTCCTCGTCCTGCAGGGATGATACTTGTAAGGAACTCGCTGGCCTATATTTATGCCTCCCTCGCCCCCCCAGTCAGGGCTCGATGATTGTTTCCTGTCTCCTGGTTCCTGTTTTCCCTGCATTTTGACATTAAAGTCATGTTTTCCTGCCATCTCTGCATCTTGGGGGTTCACCACCAACAGATTATGACATATCCAACTCTACTTTTTTTCTAAAGTAAATGTGTACAGCACATAAGGGCATCTACATCAACAACATGACTCGCCTGAGTGGCTGGATGAGTCCCACCCACCACCCCTTACTTTCTCTGAAGCAAACTCAAACCTGGCGCCTGTTTTCCTAAGGAGCTTGCCATTTCCCTCGCTTTGGTTACAGTTTAAATGTGGCTGCTTTTAATTAGCCAAGCACAGATGGGAGAGAAGTGGGAAAAATAATATTATGCTGTAACGGGATTAGAGAAGGGGAGGAAAAAACACCGGCCGGATTTTTGGATCGGATCCCTTTGCAGATGTTTCTGTCAGTCAGGTGCATTCCACCACATTTAAGTTGCAAAAGTGACTTTTTATTGATGTTCTAACAGTAATACACAGGGTTGTCATGAAGGAAAGAGCTCCTTATTATACTGCATTATAAGAAAAAAATATAGCGTATTTTTCGGACTATAAGGCGCACTTAAAATCCTTTCATTTTCTCAAAACTCGGTTGCGCCTAATGTACGGAATAATTTTGGTTGTGCTTACCCACCTCGAAGCTATTTTATTTGGTAAATGGTGAAATAAGTGTGACCAGTAGATGGCAGTCACACATAAGAGATACATGTAGACTGCAATATGACTCAAGTAAACACCAAAATTGTATATGCTTCTTTGAAAATAAAGAACATTACACACGGCGCTCAGAAATCTGTCAAAATGTTTTAGTACGACTTTGGTAAGCTATGAAGCTGCACCGCTTGATGGATTGTACTGTGCTTCAACATAGGAGTATTATTATGGTGTGTGTATAAAGTAAGACATTATCTGGTGTTTTGTTTCGCAATATTACGCAAAAACAACATTTTTTACCTTCTGGTACCTGCTGATGTGTATTTGGGATCTGCATGAGTCCTGAAAATTTGCGCGCGTCCGCCTTTGTAGTCCGTGGCGACATTATTTACTCGGGATGCACAAAAAAGTCGATTCACATCCGAATCGCGATTCTTATTCAAAATGTTTGTTAGCGAGATTTTTTAATTGGCCTTTTTTCCATGCAACCAGAAGGAGCTTTTCTAACCTGTAACTTGTTTTGAAATGATGATTATTATACCAAATAATACATTGCGGCAATCAGTTTGACTCAAGAATGGTGTTGAATCAAGAACTAGTCCGAATGGAATTGTCACCCCAGGAATCTGAATCAGTTCGAATCGCCCAAAGATTCACACCCGTATTATTTACATACACATGATGCAAATTTACATGATGCTTAAAAATGCATGTTTGTACTGGTTTACTTAATAAATAACAGTTAATTGCTGCGAAATAAGGGTATTATCATTTGTTGTGCACCGTAGTCAATTAGCTTCTTCTTTTCCTCTATCTTATCCTCTGCTGTTGCCATTTCTAATATAAAGTAGTGTAAAGTTCTTACTTATATCTGTCAGTAAACTCGCCATGAAAGCGCTAAAACATACCGGTGTAGTGAGTTTACATTATTCACCCAAGGAACTTTAGTCATTAGAGAGTTCCGGTCGGACGTTTTTTAACGGGATACATTTCGGGCATTGTTGTTGTTTCCGGATGAGGAGTTCCTGCTCCGTTATTGATTGAAGTAAAGTCTGAATGTCATTAAAACAGTTAGCTCCATCTTTTGACACTTCTTCCACCCCCGTCCTTGCACGCTACACCTGCATTATCCTTTCCATCCTTACACTTTCCATCCTTTGTAACAGAGCTACTGTGTGGAACCATGTCCCTAGTGGATCGGTAATGTTTGCCTAAGTCTAAGTGTTTACAGCGGTCCAAGTTTGTTTGTCTTCTGGGGGCCGGCGTGGTGTCATTGTGTGAAACGACTTCAGTAGAAAAAATAAAATAAAATAAAATAAAAATAATAAAATGATAATCAAATAATAATGATAATAAATAAAGATAAATAATACAAATAAATAATGATGATAAAATATAATATAAATAATACAAATAGATATAAAAATAGATAATAAAAATAATAATAATAAAATACTTAAAATAATTTAAAAAAATAAAAATAAAGTTTGCCTAAGTCTAAGTCTAAGTGTTTACAGTGGTCCAAGTTTGTTTGTCTTCTGGGGGCTGGCGTTGTGTCATTGTGTGAAATGACTTCAGTAGAAAAAATAAAATAAATTAATTAAAATAAAATAAAAATAATAAAATGATAATAAATAAATAAAGATAAATAATAAAATAAATAATGATAATAAAAATATAAATAATAAAAATATATAGATATAAAAAAAATTGAGAATAAAAATTATGATAATAAAATAATAAAAACAAAATAAAAAAAATAAAGTTTGCCTAAGTCTAAGTCTAAGTGTTTACAGTGGTCCAAGTTTGTTTGTCTTCTGGGGGCCGGCGTGGTGTCATTGTGTGAAATGACTTCAGTAGAAAAAATAAAATAAATAAAATAAAATAAAATTAAAATAATAAAATAATGATAATAAATAAATAAAGATAAATAATAAAAATAAATAATGATAATAAAATATAATATAAATAATAAAAATATAGATATAAAAAAATTGAGAATAAAAATTATAATAAAATAAAAACATAATTAAAAAAAATAAAAAATAAAGTTTGCCTAAGTCTAAGTCTAAGTGTTTACAGTGGTCTAAGTTTGTTTGTTTTCTGGGGGCCGGCGTGGTGTCATTGTGTGAAATGACTTCAGTAGAAAAAATAAAATAAATAAAATTAAAATAACAAAAATAATAAAATGATAATAAAATAATAATGATCATAAATAAATAAAAATAATAAAAATAAATAATGATAATAAAATATAATATAAATAATAAAAATATAGATTTAAAAAAAATAGACAATAAAAATAATGATAATAAAATAATGAAAAAAAAATAAAAAATAATAATAATAATAATAATGTTTGCCTAAGTCTAAGTGGTTACAGTGGTCTAAGTTTGTTTGTCTTCTGGGGGCCGGTGTGGTGTCATTGTGTGAAATGACTTCAGTAGAAAAAATTAAATAAATACAATTAAATTAAATTAAAATAACAAAAATAATAAAATGATAATAAAATAATAATGATAATTAAAAAAAATAAAGATAAATAATAAAAATAAATAATGATAGTAAAATATAAATAGTACAAATATAGATATAAAAAAATAGAGAATAAAAATGATAATAAAATAATGAAAATAATTTTAAAAAAAAATTAATAATAATAATAATGTTTGCCTAAGTCTAAGTCTAAGTGTTTACAGTGGTCCAAGTTTGTTTGTCTTCTGGGGGCCGGCGTGGTGTCATTGTGTGAAATGACTTCAGTAGAAATCTACAGTGAGCTAAAGCCTGGTTAAGTGAGTGCAAGACTGCCATCATTCAAAACATGTGTAAAAAAACAGATCTTTCATCTAAAGAGCAAACGTGACACACTCCACATGATAGGACGACACATGAGATTAGTGTCAGGTGGATTACACAGGATGATGAAGTGATGCATCCCCCCCTTTCCCTCCTCCCCCTCCAAAAAAATCTCCCCTCCGACACCCGACTCCCGGCTCGGCGTCGAACCCGATGTCCTGATTAAAAATTTCAGCTCGGCTGCCTTTCTAATTAATTAGCGAGGCCACTCAGAGGAGCGGCGGACCAATTAAGTCCGCCGATGATGCCTATCGCTGGAGCATCGCAGTGCAAGCTGTCGCTCGCCGCCCGCAGGACGGCCTGAGGGGACCGGGCCTCGGGTGGTGGCGCGGGTTCAAACGGCGGGCCCGTCTGCGCGCACGCCACACATAGCACACCCCTCGTCAAGCATTCACACAACATACTGGAAATGTAACGAGACTTGCGTCCGATGTCTTTACTTATGTTTTGGTCAATGTGTTTAACTAAAGTAGAGGGAACGACCACAAGTCCAGAGCGCCGTCTGCACACTTTGCTGACTCCACAAAAAGTTGTTTTGGTAACACTTTAGTATGGGGAACATATTGTAAGTAACAAATACTTAATTTAGAGTTATTTGGACACTAGGGGAACATATTCTAAGTAACAAAGATAACATTTAGAGTTATTTGGACAATAGGGGAACATATTGTAAGTAACAAAGACTTAATTTGGAGTTATTTGGACAATAGGGGAACATATTCTAAGTAAAAAAGACTTAATTTAGAGTTATTTGGACACTAGGGGAACATATAAGTAACAAAGACTTAATTTAGAGTTATTTGGACACTAGGAGAACATATAAGTAACAAAGACTTAATTTAGAGTTATTTGGACACTAGGGGAACATATTATAAGTAACAAAGACTTAATTTAGAGTTATTTGGACACTAGGGGAACATATTCTAAGTAACAGACTTAATTTAGAGTTATTTGGACAATAGAGGAACATATTGTAAGTAACAAAGACTTAATTTAGAGTTATTTGGATACTAGGGGAACATATTCTAAGTAACACAGACTTAATTTAGAGTTATTTGGACACTAGGGGAACATATTCTAAGTAACAGACTTAATTTAGAGTTATTTGGACAATAGAGGAACATATTGTAAGTAACAAAGACTTAATTTAGAGTTATTTGGACACTAGGGGAACATATAAGTAACAAAGACTTAATTTAGAGTTATTTGGACACTAGGGGAACATATTCTAAGTAACAAAGACTTAACTTAGAGTTATTTGGACACTAGGGGAACATATTATAAGTAACAAAGACTTAATTTAGAGTTATTTGAACACTAGGGGAATATATTGTAAGTAACACAGACTTAATTTAGAGTTATTTGGACACTAGGGGAACATATTGTAAGTAACACAGACTTAATTTAGAGTTATTTGGACACTAGGGGAACATATTCTAAGTAACAAAGACTTAATTTAGAGTTATTTGGACACTAGGGGAACATATTCTAAGTAACAAAGACAACATTTAGAGTTATTTGGACACTAGGGGACATATTCTAAGTAACAAAGACTTAAGGAACATATTGTAAGTAACACAGACTTAATTTAGAGTTATTTGGACACTAGGGGAACATATAAGTAACAAAGACTTAATTTAGAGTTATTTGGATACTAGGGGAACATATTCTAAGTAACAAAGACTTAATTTAGAGTTATTTGGACACTAGGGGAACATATTGTAAGTAACAAAGACTTAATTTAGGGTTATTTGGACACTAGGGGAACATATAAGTAACAAAGACTTAATTGAGAGTTATTTGGACACTAGGGGAATATATTGTAAGTAACAAAGACTTAATTCAGAGTTATTTGGACACTAGGGAAACATATTGTAAGTAACAAAGACTTAATTTAGAGTTATTTGGACACTAGGGGAACATATTCTAAGTAACAAAGACAAAATTTAGTTATTTGGACACTAGTGGACATATTCTAAGTAACAAAGACTTAATTTAGAGTTATTTGGACACTAGGGGAACATATTCTAAGTAACAGACTTAATTTAGAGTTATTTGGACAATAGAGGAACATATTGTAAGTAACAAAGACTTAATTTAGAGTTATTTGGACACTAGGGGAACATATTCTAAGTAACAGACTTAATTTAGAGTTATTTGGACAATAGAGGAACATATTGTAAGTAACAAAGACTTAATTTAGAGTTATTTGGACACTAGGGGAACATATAAGTAACAAAGACTTAATTTAGAGTTATTTGGACACTAAGGGAACATATTCTAAGTAACAAAGACTTAATTTAGAGTTATTTGGACACTAGGGGAACATATTGTAAGTAACAAAGACTTAATTTAGAGTTATTTGGACACTAGGGGAACATATTCTAAGTAACAGACTTAATTTAGAGTTATTTGGACAATAGAGGAACATATTCTAAGTAACAAAGACTTAATTTAGAGTTATTTGGATACTAGGGGAACATATTCTAAGTAACAAAGACAAAATTTAGAGTTATTTGGACACTAGGGGAACATAGTCTAAGTAAAAACGACTTAATTTAGAGTCGGAACTGACCCGCGGGCCGTACGTTTGACACCCCTGATAAAAACAAAGCCAGTTTGAGTGTAAAAAACACCAAAAAAAACACACTGGAGTTTATCCCAAAGTTGCTGATTAGCATGAAGACGGCATAAATATTAGAGGACGTCAAAGCTTTGTGTTAGTGTCTTATTCATTAGACAACACCAGTGGACACAGACACACACACACACACACACACACACACACACACACACACACACACACAGAAGAGTGAAGCCACAAAGCAGCTGCAAACAGATGTACTTATTAGATCGACGTGTCTGACATTTTGTCGACATAAGTAATTAATTTAGCCTTTTTATTGGGAAGGTCCAAAGAGCCCAATTAGCATGGCTAATATCGCTGCATCGTGTATAAAAAAAAATAACATTTTTTTTTTTTTTTGCTCCTTAAGTACAGAGGGAATATTCAAATGACTCGCCTTCATTATTCAAATGTGTAAGCAAAAGTCACAGCAGAGGGAGGGAGGGATACGGCAAAGAAGAAGAAAAAAAGAGGGATGAGATGGGAGTCGCACTCGCGGGACGAAGAGGAGTGGAGATGATAATCAATCTTTTATTTCTGCAAAGCAATCAAATAAAAACAACATGTGTGCACAAGCTAGCTTTCCACAGATGTGCCATGTTGCCACCGCTGGGGACGCACTATGGAGGGAATTAAACATTAAACCGCAGATTTTTGATTTTCTTTTGGTACGGCGTAATCTCTCGGATTGTTCCCGACTCCTGTTTCCATGCCAGTGTGGTACAGAGAGGAGCGAGTGCACTGCAAAAACTGAAATCTAAGATGAAATATCTCAAATAAGGGTGATATTTGCTTATTTTCTGTCTGATAAGATAATTCTTCTCACTAAGCAGATTTTATGTTAGAGTGTTTTACTTGTTTTAAGTGTTTTGCTCCTAAATGATCTCAGTAAGATATTACAGCTTGTTGCTGAGATTTGATGAGCTATATTGAGTAAAACATGCTTGAAACTAGAATATCAAGTGTTGCAAAGCTGTGTCATCAACACTCACAAGTATAAAACTACTTTTTTAAAGTAATCATTTCTTATTTCAAGCATGAAAAAAAGTCATAACTTTGACACAATTGTGTCTCATAATTAAAACAACTGTTTTATTTTCAATGAAACAACAGAAAATAGGTACTCATATAGTAGTACAGTTGGCACAGTACAGTAAACTGACAGTTAATATTTAAACATTTAACATTTCTAACTATTTTGAACAGAAATAGTTCATGCACATTCAGATAAATTCTTCAAAATTATAATTAAAAAAAATTTGGCTGTATATATGCGCACTAATTGACTGAAAGAGCACGCACTTGACGCGATGATGTCATGTTATCGATAGAAAAATGCATTTTTAGACAATATGATTTGCCTGAGCGGCTAGGAGACCCCGAGAGTAACAAGCGCTTGCCTTGTTGCCTTTCCATTAAGAACAATAAATTCGTTTTTAGTATAAGTTTGCTGGTTTCAAGAAATGTAATGTCGAGCGCATATCATTATGTCAAGATAATGGCACTAGCATTTACTTCATTTAAGAATATTTTTCAACATATTGAGCAAAAAGGTCTCTTTTTTTTTCTACCAAGAAAAGTGCACTTGTTATTAGTGAGAATATACTTATTTTAAAGTATTTTTGGGTTCATTGAGGTTAGCTAATTTTACTTGTTTTGGAAAGTCTTGACAAGCCAAATTTTCTTGTTCTATTGGCAGATAATTTTGCTTAGTTCAAATAAAACATCCCTCATTTTTGTATTTTTTTTTTCTTGTTTTTGAACACTGACTTTTTGCAGTGTAATTCTGGATTAGACCGGAAGAGAGGAGAAAGAAGTTGGTTTTCTGACATGGACTTGTTTCTTGTTGTCGATGGAAAAATGCATTTTTAGACAATATGATTTGCCTGAGCGGCTAGGAGACCCCGAGAGTAACAAGCGCTTGCCTTGTTGCCTTTCCATTAAGAACAATAAATTAGTTTTTAGTATAAGTTTGCTGGTTTCAAGAAATGTAATGCCGAGCGCATATCATTATGTCAAGATAATGGCACTAGCATGGACTTACTTTAATGAATATATACTTAATTAATTTAATTTTTCTAATGAATGAATTAATTAATCTTAATTTTTTAAATTTTTATTACTTAATTAATACATACTTAATTTAAGAATATTTTTCAACATATTTGATGACCTATATTGAAAAAAGGTCTCTTTTTTTCTACCAAGAAAAGTGCACTTATTATTAGTGAGAATATACTTATTTTAAAGTATTTTTGGGTTGAGTTGAGTTGAGTTTGAGTTTATTTCGAACATGCAAGTATACAACATGATACATCACAATCTCCAGTTTCTCTTTTCAACATGTTCGAAAAGGAGTAGGAAGAAGCATAGTTTATTTAATCCTACCCCTTTTCTTTTACATAACAGTTGCTAAAACTTTTGTTCACTTCCTGTTCTCAATTTATTCACAATATACTCCATAAGTAATCACAATAAAATAAGTAAATAAATAATAATTGGTGAAGTAAGTTACATTTCATATGTTGAAATAAGTAAGATTATTTTGTGAGTGAAAGAATGAAAGAATGGATGAGTTAAATAAATTCTGAATGTTTATCATGGTTCTTCTTCTTTGTACATTGTAAACACTTTAAGTTTGAAGAGTTTCTTGAAGTGGATCATATTAGTACATTCATTGAGGTTAGCTAATTTGACTTGTTTTGGAAAGTCTTGACCAGCCGAATTTTCTTGTTCTATTGGCAGATAATTTTGCTTAGTTCAAATAAAATACCCCTCATTTTTGTATTTTTTTTTTCTTGTTTTTGAACACTGACTTTTTGCAGTGCAGCGCCTCTGCTGGTGGAAGCCATGTAGTGCGCTCGCTTGTTTCCAAGTGACGAAAAAATGCATATTTTGATGGTATTGATATCATGTAAAAACTACTGCTGAAAAAGTCAACGCATGCGGTTAATCACGTGAAATATTGTTGCGTTAATCGTTATTAATCACACAGATTAATCCCGCAATTTATTTTGGGCGCACATGCTTTTTTGTCTTAGCTGGAATGTTACCTGAAAGGTGTGTTGTTATAAGTCAGTGATCAGCTCAATAATACCTCAGTGATGATTACTTCTAGGTCACTGTTACACGTAGATTACTTCAATGTGGATGTTACACGTATATTACTTTGAGGTCAATGTTACACGTATATTACTTCTAGGACGATGCTACACTTAGATTACTTATATGTCGATGTTACACTGCGATTACTTCTACGGCAATGTCACACGTAGTTTATTTCTTGGTCGATGTTACACGAAGATTACTTCTAGGTCGATGTTACGCGTAGATTGCCTCTGGGTCGATGTTACATGTAAATTACTTCTAGGTCGATGTTGCATTTAGATTACTTCTATGTCGATGTTACACCTAGATTAGTTGTAAATCAATCCCATAAATTACTTCCACGCCGATGTTAAACGTAAATTACTTCTATGTCGATGATACACGTATATTACTTCTAGGTCAATGTTACACGTGTATTACTTCTACGTTGATATGTTACACGTGCATTACTTCTCGGTCGATGTTACACATATATTACTTCTACGTTGATGTTACATGTACTGTACATTACTTCTCGGTCGATGTTACACGTAGATTACTTCTCGGTCGATGTTACACGTAGATTACTTCTCGGTCGATGATACAAGTATATTACTTCTAGGTCGATGTTACACGTAAATTACTTCTAGGTCGATGTTACATTTAGATTACTTCTATGTCAATGTTACACCTAGATCAGTTGTAAATCAATCCCATAAATTACTTCCACGCCGATGTTACACGTAGATTACTTCTATGTCGATGTTACACATATATTACTTCTAGGTCAATGTTACACGTGTATTACTTCTACGTTGATATGTTACACATACATTACTTCTTGGTCGATGTTACACATATATTACTTCTACGTTGATGTTACATGTACTGTAAATTACTTCTCGGTCGATGTTACATGTTGATTACTTCTCGGTCGATGTTACACGTAGATTACTTCTAGGTCGATGTTACATTTAGATTACTTCTATGTCGATGTTACACCTAGATTAGTTGTAAATCAATCCCATAAATTACTTCCACGCCGATGTTACACGTAGATTACTTCTATGTCGATGTTACACATATATTACTTCTAGGTCAATGTTACACATGTATTACTTCTACTTTGATATGTTACACGTACATTACTTCTCGGTCGATGTTACACATATATTACTTCTACGTTGATGTTACATGGACTGTATATTATTTCTCGGTCGATGTTACACGTAGATAACTTCTCGGTCGATGTTACACGTAGATTACTTCTCGGTCGATGTTACACCTAGATTACTTCTCAGTCGATGTTACAAGTATATTACTTCTAGGTCAATGTTACACGTAAATTACTTCTAGGTCGATGTTACATTTAGATTACTTCTATGTCGATGTTACACCTAGATTAGTTGTAAATCAATCCCATAATTTACTTCCACGCCGATGTTACACGTAGACTACTTCTATGTCGATGTTACACGTATATTACTTCTAGGTCAATGTTACACGTGTATTACTTCTACGTTGATATGTTACACGTACATTACTTCTCGGTCGATGTTACACATATATTACTTCTACGTTGATGTTACATGTACTGTACATTACTTCTCGGTCGATGTTACACATATATTACTTCTACGTTGATGTTACATGTACTGTACATTACTTCTCGGTCGATGTTACATGTTGATTACACTCTCGGTCGATTTTACACATGGATTACTTCTCGGTCGATGTTACACCTAGATTACTTCTCGGTCGATGTTACAAGTATATTACTTCTAGGTCGATGTTACATGTACTGTACATTACTTCTCGGTCGATGTTACACGTTGATTACTTCTCGGTCGATGTTACACGTAGATTACTTCTCGGTCGATGTTACACGTAGATCACTCCTAGGTCGATGTTACACGTAGATTACTTCACGGTCGATGTTACACGTAGATTACTTCTCGGTCGATGTTACACCTAGATTACTTCTTGGTCGATGATACACGTAGATTACTTCTCGGTCGATGTTACACGTAGATTACTTCTCGGTCGATGTTACACGTAGATTACTTCTCAGTCGATGTTACACCTAGATTACTTCTCGGTCGATGTTACACGTAGATTACTTCTCAGTCGATGTTACACCTAGATTACTTCTCGGTCGATGTTACACGTAGATTACTTCTATGTCGATGTTACACGTATATTACTTCTAGGTCAATGTTACACCTGCATTACTTCTACGTTGATATCTTACACGTACATTACTTCTCGGTCGATGTTACACGTATATTACTTCTAGGTCAATGTTACACGTGCATTACTTCTACGTTGATATCTTACACGTACATTACTTCTCGGTCGATGTTACACATATATTACTTCTACGTTGATGTTACATGTACTGTACATTACTTCTCGGTCGATGTTACAAGTATATTACTTCTAGGTCGATGTTACATTTAGATTACTTCTATGTCGATGTTACACCTAGATTAGTTGTAAATCAATCCCATAAATTACTTCCACGCCGATGTTACACGTAGATTACTTCTATGTCGATGTTACACATATATTACTTCTAGGTCAATGTTACACGTGTATTACTTCTACGTTGATATGTTACACGTACATTACTTCTCGGTCGATGTTACACATATATTACTTCTACGTTGATGCTACATGTACTGTACATTACTTCTCGGTTGATGTTACACGTAGATTACTTATCGGTCGATGTTACACGTAGATTATTTCTCGGTCGATGTTACACCTAGATTACTTCTCGGTCGATGTTACACATACATTACTTCTACGTTGATGTTACATGTACTGTACATTACTTCTCGGTCGATGTTACATGTTGATTACTTCTCGGTCGATGTTACACGTAGATTACTTCTCGGTCGATGTTACACCTAGATTACTTCTCGGTCGATGTTACACATATATTACTTCTACGTTGATGTTACATGTCTTGTACATTACTTCTCGGTCGATGTTACATGTTGATTACTTCTCGGTCAATGTTACACGTAGATTACTTCTCGATCGATGTTACACGTAGATTACTTCTCGGTCGATGTTACACGTAGATTACTTCTCGGTCGATGTTACACCTAGATTACTTCTCGGTCGATGTTACAAGTATATTACTTCTAGGTCGATGTTACACGTAAATTACTTCTAGGTCGATGTTACATTTAGATTACTTCTATGTCAATGTTACACCTAGATTAGTTGTAAATCAATCCCATAAATTACTTCCACGCCGATGTTACACGTAGATTACTTCTATGTCGATGTTACACGTATATTACTTCTAGGTCAATGTTACACGTGTATTACTTCTACGTTGATATGTTACACGTACATTACTTCTCGGTCGATGTTACACATATATTACTTCTACGTTGATGTTACATGTACTGTACATTACTTCTCGGTCGATGTTACATGTTGATTACACTCTCGGTCGATTTTACACATGGATTACTTCTCGGTCGATGTTACACCTAGATTACTTCTCGGTCGATGTTACAAGTATATTACTTCTAGGTCGATGTTACATGTACTGTACATTACTTCTCGGTCGATGTTACACGTTGATTACTTCTCGGTCGATGTTAAACCTAGATTATTTCTTGGTCGATGATACACGTAGATTACTTCTCGGTCGATGTTACACCTAGATTACTTCTCGGTCGATGTTACACGTAGATTACTTCTCGGTCGATGTTACACCTAGATTACTTCTCGGTCGATGTTACACCTAGATTACTTCTCGGT